>NC_142928.1:189064074-189101574 GCF_046866305.1 Octopus bimaculoides | reverse complement strand
CACCCATTCTTTTATAATCTTTTCTACTCTAGGCACAAGGCCCAAAATTGTTGGGTAGGGTGCCAGTGAATTAGATCAACCCCAGTGTGCAACTGGTACCTAATTTATCGAACCCGAAAGGATGAAAGAAAAAGTCGACCTCGGCGGAATTTGAACTCAAAACGTAAAGACACACGTAATACCGATAAGCATTGCGCCCGGCGGGCTAACGGTTCTGTCAGCTCGCCACCTACCACTCTTCAATATGATTTCTTGATTATATACGTATATACGTTGTATTGGTTTACCAGTCGAGTAAACTACGGTTTAATTGTTTATCTTAAATGACTCCGAATGTTCCCGATCATTTGATGTGGTTAACAACATTTGGATTATATCAGAGTGTCCATAAGAAACCAGCTCGGATTTTAAATCCTCATTATTTTATGTTATGTATTACTCATTTACAAGAATAGTATCAATACTGAATTCGAAGTTTCGGTCTATGTAACGTATTCAACATATTGTGGCAGAAACTACGAGGACTGAAACTTCGAAGTAACTGCCAACGTTATTCTTGTAAAAGAATTGCTATTATGTACTCAATAATACATGTTGTGTAACTATTCAGTATAACTCAACATAAATTTAAAAAATCATTCACACACACACACACACACACACACACACACACACACACACACACACACACACACACACACACACACAGATATATATATATATATATATATATATATATATATATATAATGCAGTGAAATTGTTTACATGCAATCGCACTGAATTCCGAATCTACTTGAAATGAGCGACTCTCTATCATCTTTATAAACAACATTATTGTTTGTTTTCTCACCTTCAAATATGTTAGACTTGCTATCGTAAAAAAAATAGATGTATTTGCTAAAGTACGGCAAGAAATAATTTATGTTACATGCCTCGAAGCGAATCTTTATGTTAACTTGAAGCAGGTTGAAGAAGTAATCGAACAAATAGTAATTGTATTTTGCTGTTTGTGTGTTTTCAAAGATAATACAATTTGTACGATTATTTATTTTGATTTTGTTTCTTTTAACAATGTAACAAAACACATTTCAATAGTTTATAACCGGTGAGGAGGATTTATTGAACTACTTTCTTTAGTTTCACAAAAACAATTTGATCTCATTTCAATCAATAAGTAAAACAAAAAAAAAAAACAACGATAACCGATTTTATGTGGTAATATTTCTACGTGACTATTTACTAGTTGTATACCCATGACTTTCGGCACATTCCGTTTGCCAATTATGAACATCATGATTATTACATAATTCCGTAAATTTGAGCATCCAGAAACAGATGTTGAGATGAAAGTCATGCACTTCTCCTCAGTATTTTATATTCTTATACTCTATGCAAACACACACACACACACACACACACACACACACACACACACACACACACACACACACGCAGACGCACACACACACACACACACACACACATATATATATATATATATATATAATGAAAAATATTTCAATACAAATGTATTAATACAAATGTATCAATTTCCAGCAAAAATATCGGTACCTTGTTGTACCATTCTTATGAATTTATATATATATATATATATATATATATATATATATATATATATATATATATATATTTATTTATTTATATATGCATATATATACATATATATGCATATATATGTCTATATATATATGCATATATATATACGTATATTTCGTACACAACTATCATACAATACTTGTTAGTTTAATCCAGACTTGGCTAGTATTTTCTTTTTACGTTGATAGTATGTAGTACATGATGTTCACAGAAAAGCATACCGATATTTCATTTCTCCGTTTGTCAGGTAAATTCTTTCGTTTTTAGTTTTCATTTATTTCAATTCTTTCCAGCATTATCTAAATTAACACGAAAAATATTCTCTTCGTAGGGTTTTTTATATTCTTTCTAAATTTTTTTTGTGTTTTTTTTAGCTCTATTTTTCATCTGCAACATTTTGTTTATCGTTTTAAAAATTTGAATGAATGTTACTTCTTTCCAGCCATGTGACGATCATGTTCTAAGTAGACAAAAAGTAGTAGGGAAAAAAAGAAACAAAATTATTTGACAACCCATTAGTTATGTGTAAAATTGTAGGTTGTTCAAAATATCTCCTCCAACCAAAAGAAATATATCGAATTTCCTGGTTGAAAATTAGGTCTGAAGCTGAAATATGAAAATAGCAGAGTTTTAAATCAGCAGTATGGTTGAACACAATGCCAAAAGAAAAGAATTTTAAACGTTACGAGACCTCCAAATGAGAATCATTATAGCTCTATGAAATTTTCCATCATAAAATGTAATTAGCGGACCATAAACAGGTTTCAAACTATAAATCGCAACACCAACAGCGTTATAATCATTCTAAATGTAACGAACAAAACTATGAGAGAAATTCGTTTAAACGCTTTACCAATTACTGTCTGTTAACTGTATATTTCCCCCAAGTATATAACTATATGATGTTTCCAGATACCATTTAGAATATATTAACACTTAGTGAAACGTGGTTTCAATATATCACTCATAAATTGCCGAGTTTATTATTTCTCTTATAAAATTTCTATACGCATAACAGTTGTTAATATGTCAGTTGGTTGTACACATGATACCACAGATTAAATGACGAAAGGTCGACAGATACTGCATCACTATCAATCAAATGGAGTTAGACATTACATGGCAACAAATACTTGTAGTTATTTAGATCCATTTAAGAAGCATCCGTAAGAAAGACGTATCAATATGTTTTTAATGCAAAGTAAAACTCTTTTAAATATATCTTTACAACAAAATCAAAAGGAATTAATTTCATAAACATTGGACGAGCTTCTAACTTTCAAGAATCTACCAATGATTGTTGTTATGATGTTTCTATTTTCTTTTTACGTGGAAAGTAATCATCATTCCCTGACTTAACTTTCTAGATGTGATAATGATGTAGTAAACGTTAAATATCTTACCTTTTGTGAAAGCTTTCCGATAAGATCTTCAATCTATCTTGTTGGCACTATTCCTATGTACGTTTTCATGAAAATAACAGTTACAACCGTTATTTTACAATAGTCTGTAACAGATTTTAAAAAATTAGTCTATTCCTAATTTAAACAAACAGATCTAAAGCAGATAAAAATACCGATATGTACAGCATTTATAATGTGCATAAAAATATGGACCGACTATTGATATATTTTGTCGCAGAGAACCATGTCAGAGAAACTTGTGTGTTAAAGACACAAGGCTTCGCTCAGGACGCCAGTGAGTCACTAGAGATTTGGTCTCCACAGGGACGAATACCCTGGGTATTGAGTGCTAAACCGAAAATGTTTGTTCCGATATAGAAATCAGTAAACAAAACATCTACTCGTTTATACAAATTCTAGCCAGGCTGGGAAAACAAGGGTTCAAGTTGGGAAAGTATTTAAAAGCTAGAGTAGATATTTTTTTTTAAATATTGATTTCTAACTTCAGAATTTGACTTTCTGTTTAAACATTCTTCAATTAATACAATTGATACTAGTCATATATTGATTGTATATAATCAACACTTTTGAAATAGGCTTAAAATTTAAAACATAAATGAATAATTTATCAAACAAAAACAAAAAGCAAGAAAGGAAAATATTAGCTATACTTTCCTAAATATTTACAAAATTGGCAGGAAAATGAATTACACATTGTTATATTAATAATCATTATATTTGAAATTCCTAAAGGTGATATCTTCTTACACTTAGAGAATAATTCAGTTACACGTAGCAATCACAACAAGGAAATATTAATGAAATTGTTTGTAAAGAACGATTTAGTTTTTATGCAAGCAATATCCACAAATATCTGTGCATATACTAGCACACAAAAACAAATCATATTTATAAATAATTCTACGTGAATTTAAAATGTACCTTATTCTTTGAATATGAGAATAATTATAAACAAATCTGTGAAAATAATGCGTGAAAGCATTTAACAGTGTTGTTAGTGCAACTAGTGCATTTTTATGAGCGGCGACCGTAGAATTTCATTTCAATTTCGCTTGTTTTCCCCAATTCTATTGCATTTCTCTAGTTTCAAACATATTACTGACTGGCCAAATAACGAGAACTCAGAATATGAAGACGGACGAAATACGGCTAAGCATTTAGCTCACCCTACTAACGAATCTGCGGGCTCGCCAATTTATCAAATTATATATATTAAATTATAATATATATATTGGCTTACAAAATTTGTCAGTCAATCATAAAACATATGTTTCTGTTTTAGAATGATGATGATGATGATGGCCCCACCCTTTGACATTACTGTCACCAGTACTTTGCAGGGTTACTTCATGCTGCTCCAGCTGAGTGGACTGGAGCAACAAGAAATTAGGTGTTTTGCTCCAGAACACGACGCTCCACCTGATCCGATAATCGAAAACACAATCTCGCGATTTGTGAGTGGAACTCCTTAACCACTAGGCTACACGCATTCACTTTTAGAATGATCCGGACCCCGAAAAATTGAAGGCAGTCTAATCATCAGAAAGATTTATGTTAGTTTAGATTACAGGTATTTTCGAGGTTTAGGAAACGAAAATATACGTATTAATTATCGTAAAAAGATATAGTTTACGTCAGGGCGATTCTCGGACCACATGATTCAACATGATATTAGTATTCACAATGTCGTCATTTATCTCTAGCCAGCACCTGATTTACGAGACTTATGATCACAAAGCACGTCTGTTTTTGTCTCAGACATCATATATCTATGGTTATTAATCAAATAAACGTTTCTCTTGTTTTAAGACGGCAGGGTATAATTTGGAAATGATTTGGTTGCTATTTCTAGTTGGAATAGCGATCGCGTGCGTCCAGCCACATTAGATCATCAATAGATATTCTGATCACACAAGAGGGTGTTTTTAATCTCATCAATTTATATAAGAATTTCTGTCAATAATGTGGCTGTAGAGGTTATAAGATGGATGGTGATTTGCAGATCTTCATTGATCAGAAAACTTTCATGATCTGTGCTTCTCAATTTAATTCAGACGTCTCACTATTTTTATCTTTTCACAACCTGTCTTTAGTTGCTTGGTGCAATCACGTTTGCCTTTCTATATAAATGTGGTATCAGAACTCACGAGATTAATTGATGTAAAGTTCAATGTAAAACGACCCCCGGTGTCTTTGATATTTGGAAACATAATTTTAAGTTCCCCTGCGAAAATGTGATAAAATTATATTTACATTATGGCTAATATTCCATCTCTAAGCTGAATATTGTTTCTCTTGCATTTAGTAAAATTTAATTGTGTTCGAAATTTAAAAACAGTCTGAGATCACATTATTTTATTATATTTTTTTCAAGTACGTTCAGGGCTTAGTCAGAGAAATAAAGGGAATGGTTATAAAAGACTATTATTTGGGTCTCCGGGTGTCTGGGTTGGAGCAGATGGTAGTCACCACATCCTTCACAAACAATGCCGCCACTACTACCACCACTACTATCATGACCAAAACCACTACTACCATTACCACCACTACCATTACCATCAATCTATCTACTACTGCAATATAGCACCATCTCAACAATCCCTATTGTAAGTTTTACTAAAAGCTCTACGTAAGATGTCGCTTTTGGATTTGGTTTGCAAGATTCTTTGTGTGAGTTCGTGTGTTGAAGCATATTCCGTTGTGACTTGGGAGAGTCATTCACTTTTGCCTTATAAGGACACATATGGAGACACATGTCCACACATACAGACTCAGTACATAATCACACAGACACACTCAGACATGTGACCGAGGTACACATACACACACAGACACACACACACATACATAAGAACACACAAACACTCAAGCACATGAATATGCAGTACACATACAAACGTACACACATATATACATATGCGCACACATACATTCATGCATACACACATGTATGCATACATGCATACATACATACATACATACATACATACATACATACATACATACATACATACATACATACATACATACAATTTTAAAAACAAAACGTACCACGAACCGTTACGAAGGCATGAATACATACTGGAATTGTTATGACACTTTAAAACAACGTCAGCAAAATAGCATTTTGGAAAGACTAATTACAAAAAGCACTTTCGAAATGAAAACAAGGATTACTATTAATATAAATAGCAAAATTCACACTGCCTGACATATTTTACTGGAGCCATATATATTATAAAGTGGAATAACACATACATACAGACAGACAGACTGACTGACAGGTAGATAGATAGACAGATAGATAGATAGATAGATAGATATATAGATAGATAGATAGAAAGAGGGGATAATTGAGAGAATAATATATATATATATATATATATATATATATATATATATATATATATACATATATGTATGTATGTATGTATGTATGTATATATATATTCATAAATACATACATATATACATGTATTTATACATACTTTACGCATACGTACATACATACATATATACATGTAACACGTTGCCTTAATACCAATCTGGAGAAATTAGGTTTCTCAAAACCAGAAAGCTAATTTGAAGACTCCAGATCCAATCCATCATTGGAACTGTAAAATTCTGTAAAACTTTGCAGAAGTTTATCATTTAAATATATATGAGCATGTCTAGATATGCAACTATATGCATGAGAATACATACATAAAACTTATAAATCTGCACATACATACATGCATACATAGATACATACATACATACATACATACATACATACATACATACATACATGCATGCATGTATGCATACATACATACATACACACACATACATGCATACATACAAACACAAATACCGTTGTTGATGTAGAAATTCCAATGAAGGAGCCTTGGATCTAGGTTAGAAACCGGTTCTTTCTCTATTGACAAGAAATCTTGAAATAAACTGAATAATGACATGCATACATACATGCGTGCATAGAGACATAACTGGATATCATTATCACACACATTACGAAATGTACACCTACGCATATACAGAAGTACTTCACAAGTATATGTCACTCAAAATTAAATTACTGCTACTTCCTGTTAACAAACCTTCACAACCATTAGATCGTCAATATATAGAGCCTATTAAGCTTGTCTTCAACGCATCTCTATTTACACGGTTCAAACATACCGTTGTTAAAAGCGAACAGAATATCACATATACATACGGACATCACGCGAAATATTTCCATATCAATTACTGATAGCGGTTATCATCCAGGAATTTGTATTTCTTGACGGAATTCTATCAAAGAAAATTACTTAGAAAGATAAGCTCAAGAGAATTAATACGTAAGATATGAAATGTATATCATAATACATTCACATCTATATTTAAAATCTGTATATATATATATATATATATATATATATATATATATATATATATGTATATATATATATATATATATATATATATATATATATATATATATATATATATATATATATATATATATATATATATATATATATATATATATGCATATAATTAAGCAGAAGTAGTTTCATAAATATCTATATATTATACAGGCATCTATCAGTCTGTCTATCTATCTATCTATCTATCTGTGTTTGTGTGTGTGTATACATATATAATATATATATATATATATATATATATATATATATATATATATATATATATATATGTGTGTGTGTGTATATATATGTATATATATGTATATATATTTATATATGATATATATAAAATATATATGTATATATATATATATATATATATACATATATATATATATATATATATATATATATATATATATATATATATATATATATATATATATATATATATATATATATATATATATATATATATGCATGTATACAGAGAAAGGCAGAGACAATGCAAGAGAGGTACATGGACATAATTATAAATATATGGATATCTATATATTTATAAGCAAAATTGCACACGGATTCGTTAAATCTTCGTAAAATTCCTTTAAAAACATTCTGACAACTTGCAGGTCTTCTGAAAACAGTCGAATCACGGGAATGTGTTGCATGCTTGTAATTTAGAAGATGGTTGATACGTAGAATTATACAAAAATAAAACAATTATGTAACGTAAAGAAATCTTTTACTTTGTAAATTTTAAAATTTTGTTTGAAATATTCCCCACCCAATATTGCAGCAATTTATATAATTACTGCAAATGATTTATTTCTTCTGTATACTTTCAAAGAAGGTACAGTTTCAGCAGTGCATGGTGCTATATATATATATATATATATATATATATATATATATATATGTTTGTATGTATTTATATGTTTGCATGTGTGTACATACACACACACACACACACACACACACACACACACATATATATATATATATATATATATATATATTTATATACATATATGTATGTATATATAAACACACATATATGATATATATATATATATGTATATGTATATAAACACACACACATACACTCATATATATATATGTGTGTATATATATATATATATATGTGTGCGTGTATATATAGGTATGTATATATGTATATATTCACTTATATATATATATATATATATATATATATATATATATATATATATATATATATATATAAGCTCATATATGTAAGCACGCGTGTATGTATATGCATCTATCTGTCTATATATATGTGTGTGTGTGTGTGTGTATGTGCGTATGTGTGTGTGTGTGTGTGTATGTTTGTATGTATGTATGTATGTATGTATATACACACGGACACAATCACATACACTTACACGTACCTAATTGATATGAATACATCAAAACAAAAGAAAAAACGTATAATAGATACTGACAATTAGCGCTCAGACCGTACAAGGTAACAAATATCTTGCGTCCAATAAGCGGAGGTGGAGTCCAGGCAAATTAGAGCTGGCTCTAAGCAATACACCCATATTTGTGCATGTGTCTCTTTCAACGTATTTATGTCTCAGCTTGTGTGTGTGTATGTGTGTGTGTGTGTGTGTGTGTGTGTGTGCGTGTGTGTGTGTGTGCGTGCACGCGCGCGTGTATCCTCTATTGAATGAACGTCACCAAGCTAGAAAATTATAGGAAATTATTATAGGAAAAATTTCTTTATAAACAATGTTCTTCATTGTATTTTTTGGATCACACTCACACAGGTCTTTTTGTACCCCGCACCTGACTTACGTACATCAGAATAGTCAACGGCGAAGTAGGAATTCTCAACGCGTAGTCCAGCCGGTGTCAATATTTGTTCTTAGGATTTATTAACGGACAGCCACAAAATTATAAACTGCCGCAGTTTCAGTTTAAATGGGATTTTAGTAAAAATAATGGAAAGTCTTATGATAAATGCGTCGCCGACTCAACAATAGGGTCAGTCGGACGACATATAACATTATCTACTTAACGATCCACCTTATGTCATTGCGTAAATGTGGATCAATCCGAGTTTCTGATAAGAATGATTAGGCATAAGCACAAGCATGGTTGTGTGCTTAAGATGCTTGGTTTGAAATCACATGTTTCGGTTTCAATCCTACTGCACAGCACTTTCTAATAGAACGCCTTGTTTGTATATATAAATGTGTATATCTTTTTTATTCTCGCCACCTCTTTATAACCGGTGTTGGTTTCTCTCCCTGTAACATAGGGGTTGTGCAAAAGAGATCAGTCTTAAAGATCAGTACAGGGGTCATCTTGTTCAACTAAACCCTTGGAAGCAGTACCCCAGCCATACCACAATTCAATGACTAAAAGATAAAAGATAAATGTGTTATGTCGACGCCCCCAGGCGAAGAAGTAGGATCTCCCAAGACATATAAATAGAGGTAGTCTGGCCGTGGTAGAGTGTTGAGTAGCAGTCGAGTAGCAGTTGTGTAGCGGTTGAGTAGAGATCATCCGAAGGTGCTAGATAGCTGTAGCTTGAGATATAACAAAATGCTTTTCCTCGTATGAGTATTTTGCGACGTAATATATGAAATAACGTCATGCTTTTGAGAAACTTAACGGGGTAGTTTACAGCCTCTTTAGGATTTTTATATTTTGTCCAAAGCATCGTAAATAATTTCATATCTATGTAGCAATTGCATAAGCAGTGTATTGATTGCCATAACAGCCTCAATAACTTAGATAACTTAGATAGGTTTCGATCAAAGATTGGTCCAGGTCATATCTAACTTAATACCAGCCCCTGATAGGATTAGCTAAATCCTTTTTAAGTCAAGTTTTGTATGTATCATGTTCTATTCGAGTAGGGAGTTCTTGTTAAGTAAGTTCAATCCAAGTATATGTGGCTTATCTGGTATTCCTTGAAGAAATTTGTCCAGATTCCGTTGATAGGTAATGGGATCATTTTCCTTTTGATCTCTTTCGGGACAATGTGAAATAGGGCAGCGCCTGTTGAGGAAAAGAAATGATGTTGCAGTATATTTATGTGTTGTGATCCTGAAGTAGGCAGGGGACGTATGGCCCGTGGTCCTAGCCTTATTTGGACATGTATTTCCTTTTCACAGAGATATTTGTAATTGCCGTTGTCGTATTCAACGTTGGAAAATGTTTACAGACACATTGTATCAACGTATGTTTCGTATCAATATGATATTTTGAAAACGCACGTATACACGCACACGTTGTATTTGGTGGTTGGTGTATACATGTCAGCATACACGCTGTACACATTTTTTTGTGGGAATCTGGAGCAAAAAACTCTTCTTTTTGTACTACTTCATTTAATCTAACTTCTCACTTCCTCCGTGTATCTATCTATCTGTCTATCTATCTATCTATCTATCTATCTATCTATCTATCTATCTATCTATCTGTTTGTAAGTATGTCTGCTGGTTTGTCCGCGTAGTAGTTTTTTTCTTTTACTTATCCGCTTATCTCTCTAACTTATCCTGGCGTCAAATATTATCCAGCCTATTCGAAATCATAGACACACACACAAAAACACACACACACACACACAAACAAACACACACACACACACGAACACACGCACGCACTCGGACACACACACACGCACATGCTCACAGATATATATATATGTGTGTGTGTGTGTGTGTATATATATATATATATATATATATATATATATATATACGTTTAAGGAGGGGGAGGGAGAGAAAGTTACGAGAGAAAGTTACGAGTGCCGAAACACTGAAACATAGGGCTCTATCGCCAAGAAAATAATCTTTGTACACGTGGCTGAACTTTTCACGAGCAGCATAGCTGTTTTGGGCTCAGAGAGAAACCTTGGAGAATCACTGAGGTATCTCATCAAGTCATATAGCATAGCCATATATTGAACACCACTGCATTTTCGAAATACATTTGGTAATCGCGAGACAAATGTGTTTTGACGCGATGCAAATTCATTTGAGCTTTGCCGCCATCATTATACACCCAAACACAATCATAGTTCGAGTATAATTTGCACGATCATACTTGAATTTTTTCTGGGAAATTTCAAAGCAAATCCTTCACTTACTGTTCATTGGAAAATGATGACCGAATATGTATGCTGCAGCTTGAAAATATTTGTGTTGTTTTAATGCACACATCACATAGACTCTGACACAAACACAAACACACACATATACATAGCGGGCGAGAAATTTAATACTCGTATATGTATGTATGTAAATGGATGGATAGATAAATTGATAGGGGTGTATGTGTGTGTGTATGTATATATATATATATGCTTATGCATGTATGCATATGTATATATGTGTGTGTGTGTGTGTGTGTGTGTGTGTGTGAATGTATACGTATGCATGTATGCATGTGTGCCTGTGTGTATATATGTATGTACGTATGTATAAAGATATTTTAACGAGCGATGATGCGAGAAAAGTAATTATTAAGCTGACGTCATTTGATGAACGTCTGCTCGGAGCAAAATTTGAAGCATCGGAATATTACCTATTTCATATATATATATATATATATATATATATATATATAGAGAGAGAGAGAGAGAGAGAGAGAGAGAGAGAGAGAGAGAGAGAGAGAGAGGCACAGGTGTGGGTGCTTGATAAGAATCTTGCTTCCCAACCACATTGTTCCGGGTTCAGTCTTACTGCGTTCCACTTTGGCTAAGTGTCTTTTACTACAACCTCGGACCGTAAGTAGATCGGTAGACGGAAACTAACAGAAGCCTGTCGTATATATATATATATATATATATATATATATATATATATATATATATATATATATATATATACATATATATATATATATGCATATATTTATGTGTGTGTGCCTTTCTGTCTGTCTCCCCATTACCGCTTGACAACCGGTGTTGATGTGTTGACGTCCACGTAACTTAGCAATCCGGCAAAAGACACCGATAGAATAAATACTAGACTTAAAAAATAAGTCCTGGGGTTGGTTTGTTCAACTAAATAAAACCCTTCAAGGCGGTGTTCCAGCATGGCCTCAGTCAAACGACTGAAACAAGTAAAAGAATAAAATATAGCTAGATAGATAGATAGATAGATAGATAGATAGATAGATAGATAGATAGATAGATAGATAGATAGATAGATGTCTACATTCATACATAAATATATTCATTCAGCTTAATTGCGTATGAAGTAATGCAAAGACGGGATATTGCATTTCATCTTTACGTGTGTAATGTAATTGGAGTCGCCTTCATCAAGTATTTTTTAGACTATTTATAGAGATTGTGCAGACATTAAGTCAGTGAGCAATGGCGGCATTTCACCGAAATGTGGCAAATTTATGCGTGAAGAAAACAATAACATAACAAAGTTTTTTCCTGAATAGCAATTATTTGCCAACACTTAGCACATCATCTCGCATTACCTTTTTATTTCCCTATGTCAAGTTCTTATTTTACAGTCACATAATTACTCGTGGCGTAGAAAGCAGTTCATATTAATTATAATTCTCCCTTATCTGATACTTTCGATACGTCCATACATACATACATACACACACACATTTATATCTATATCTATATATATATATATATATATATATATATATATATGTATATATAGATATGATAGAAAATCACGAAAGGAAGTTATTGCGACGTAACATGCATTTCGCTTCATAGCCTGCTGTTTATAGTAACAGGAGTGTAAAATAAAGACGATTGCTTTTGGAATACGTAATCGCCCCCCCCCCCCACACACACACATATATATATACTTATACATATATATATATTGCTTTCGAAATACGTAATCACGCACGCACAAACACAGACACATAAACACACTCACATATATATAATTATAAATATATATATATATGTATATATATATATATATATATATATATATATATATATATATATATATATATATATATATATATACATATATAAAATATTTTAATTACGGTTAGATGCAAGGAAATTATATACATTTACTATATATCTATCCTCCCACGAATACAGTCATGCATAAACATGTAGGACAATATGACAATATGTATAACTAAATTCATATAATTATAAGCTGAAATATTATTTCCTCACACTTTTTCATACACACACATACACACACACACACACACACACACACACACACACGGACGCACACATATTCATAAATACATACATATACATATGTACATATGTATACACAATATATATAGGGAGAATTCACAAAAGAACAAAAGACGAAGAGACGTGGTGTAGGCAACAAACAGATGTGTTTGCTTAACGCTCGGGAAGTGAAAAAGTCTTTAACGTTTCGAGCCTACGCTTTTCCACAGAAAGGAACGCAGAAAAAAGAAGGAGAGAAAATAAAGAATGTGTAGTGGCTAGCGACGTACATATATATATATATATATATATATACATATATATATATATATATATATATATATATATATATATATATATATAAATATATATATATATATATATATATATATATATATATATATATATATATATATATATATATATATATATATATATATATATTTATATATATATATATATATATATATATATATATATATATATATATATATACATTTATATACATACATACATACATACATACCTACATACATACATACATACATACACACACAAATATACATACATACTACATAAATACGTACATACATAGATAGATGCATGCATAAAAGGCGCATGGTTCAGTTATTAAAGCATAGGGCTCGCGATTGCGAGGGTTTGACTTCGATTCCCACCCGGACTGTGTTGTGTTCGTAGCAAGACACTTTATTTCACGTTGCTACAGTTCACTCAGCTATAGGAACAAGTTGCGACGTCACTGGTCCCAAACTGTATCTATTCTCAACCATTTTTTGTCAATGAACTCCTTCGATTTCTATTTTATTCGGATGGATCTGCATAGCCATTCGATGCTTAAAAATAAATCGTATAATATTTTTAAAATTAAATATCATAATAAAGTGTATAAAAATAATTATTTTGTGTATTGTAGAAATATAACCAACTCATTGCAAAGAACCTTTAACAACAAAAACCTTAAATGGACTCCGGTTGAGAACCACCATATTAGACGGAAACTGAAGGAAGCCTATCGTGAATATGTATATATATAAGTATGTGGGTCTCTGTGTTTGTATCTGTACTAACACCACTTGGCAGCCAGTGCTGGTTTGTTTATGCACCAGTATCTTAACGGTTCGGCATAAAACGACCGATAGAGTAAGTACCAGACCTTACAATTAGTACTGGGGTTGATTTCTTCGACTAAATCCCTTCGAAGCGATACCCAATCCTCGCTGCAGTTCAACGAATGAAAGAATTAAAAAATGAAGTATTAAATATATAATTGTGAAAGCTAATTCTTGATTTCAATTATAACTTAATTACAAATAATGCATTTCTCGCTGTTTTGAAATTCATAACGTACCGCATAAATATACACATTAGTTATACTTTTATCTTTATTTAATATTTGCTTCAGGAATTGGATTACGACAGTACTTAGGCACTTCCTTGAAGAGCTTTAATCGAACAAATCGACTGCATTAGTTAGGGGATTTTTTTAAGGGTCTAATATTTATGCTGTCGTCTGTTTTGGCAAACCACTAAGTTACGGGAACGCAAACAAACCATCACCGGTTGTCAGGCGGTGGTAGGGTGACAAACACTAGCACAAAAAAATCACAGATGCATACTCGCGCGCGCACACACACACGTACATATAAGGGAAATGTGTGGAAGCCTGCGGTATACATACCTACATATACATATACATACCTACATATCTATATATCCATATATATATATATATATATATATATATATATATATATATATATATATATATATATATATATATATAGTGGGCTTGAAGCTAGGGTAGAAAACACTCACCCATGGTGACGTGCAGTGGGACTGAACCCGAAATCACGTGGTTACATTGTGAGTTTGTAATCACACAGCCGCGCCAGCACCTGAACACAGTCATACCTGATACAAAATATCAGTTGAGCCAAATAGAAGATACTTGGGAATTCATTGCAATTTTTGGTTTCAGAAACAAAATCGTAACGGAAATATGTTATTATAACATTGATGGCAAATAGAACCCATGATTATTATAAAAAGTATACTATAAATAGGAGAATACTTTGTCTATAACCATTCCACATCGGAGAAGAGAATGCTCAAATATTAAACATGACCACTAGAAAAAAAATTAACAACAATATTGTTTTAATGATTATATGTGAAAATAAATACATGTATTGCTGAAGGACAACTGAAACTGCCACTTGCGTTGGAAAATACATTTAAAAAGAAAAAGAAGAAACAATAAAGAAACCAATAATAACCAAGATGTCTTCCTATTGTGTATTATACACAACTATTGACTTTTTGAAACTGAATTAATCTATTATTTTAGGCAGCTGTTTTAAATGTTGTTTGCTGTTTGTTGAAATAAGTCCTCACTTCTTAACAGCTGTAAGATGAATTCAAACAGCGTCAGGTGATGATAATTAAGAATAATTAACAAGCAGTACGCGAAAAACAGCAAGTAAATAGGATTGTTTACTTCGATATTAATAATTAGTTAATATTTCTTTAAATAATAGTTTCAAGATTTTGGCACAGGGCCAGCAATTTGGGGTCAGGGGTTAAATCAATTACAACAGCTGATACTTATTCTATTGACCCCGATAGGACGAAAGGCAGAGTCGACATCGGCGAAATTTGAACACTAATATTAAAGACAGACAAATGCCGCTAAGCATTTTACCCGGAGTGCTAACCATTAAGCCAGCTCACCGCTCAATACTTCTTTGAATATTACTATTATTATTAAGGCGGCGAGCCGTTAGAATCGTTAGCACGATGGACGAAATGTTTAGCAGTATTTCGCCCGTCGCTTAATTCTGAGTTCAAATTCCACCGAGGTCGACTTTACCTTTCATACTTTCGGGGGTTTATAAAATAACTACCAGGTTGAAACACCGGGGTCGCTGTAGTCGACTAATCCCCTCAATGAAAATGCTGGACTTCTACTAAAAATTTAGATCAATATTATTATTGGTATTGTCCGAGTTACTACTACTATTATAGCAATATTTATAACACTGCTACTATTGCTACTACTGCTACTACTACTACTACTATTACTACAACTAGTAGTATTGATGGTTGTGGCGTTTTGATGTTTTTATAATAGTAACGGTAATTCGGACAAAAATGGTACTTAAAGAAGTATATGGCGGTGAGCGAGGCGAAATGCTTAGCGGTATTTCGTGTCTTTACTTTTTGAGTTTAAATTCCGCCGAGGTCGACTTTGCCTTTCCTCCTTTCGGGGGGGGGCGATAAATTAAGTACCAGTTGCGTACTGGGGTCGATCTAATTGACTGGCCCCTTCTCCAAAAATATCAGGCTTTGTGCCAAGAGTAGAAAAAAATGTTTAAGGAAGTATTAAATTCCGCCGAGGTCGACGTTGCCTTTCGTCCTTTCGAGAACGATAAAATAAGTACCAGGTGGACACTGGGGTCGATATAATCGACTTAACCTATTCCGAAATTGCTGGTCTTGTGCCAAAATGGGAAACCGATATTTTAAGACGTAACAACACAGTGGCTAAATTTACTCAAAGTTATTAATAATTCATTCTAATTTTGGCATGAGTATAACAATTTTGAGGGGAGGAGCAAGTCGATTACAACGACCTCAGTACTTGACTTGTATTTGATTTGATCGATCCCGAAGCAAAAAAGGCAAAGCTGAGCTATGCATGATATTGAACTCAGAACCCAGAACAACGAAATAAATACAGCAGAGCATATATATGTGTGTGTGTTTATATATGCGTGTGTGTGTGTTTGAGTGTGTGTACGTATGTATGTATGTATGTATGTATATGTATGTCTCCATATATCGATATATACATTCATAAAATGTAATTTGCATATAAATGTGTCAAAACGTTTTGTTTTTAATAGTATTTTCTTTTCTTCATTCATTTTCAATGTTTTTAACAATATTTCGTCTAATTGGATTTCAAAATATCGAAAATAATAAAAATGTAATTGATATTTTTTTTTTTATGATGAACACGCTTGTTTTTTCTATTTATAAAATTACTCACAATATTTGTGAATATACTCATTAGAACTGTATTTGGAAGTGAATAACTGGAAAATAATTTTAGAAAATCAAATGATATTTTGCAGAGACGCACAAAGCAATAATTGTATTAGGCTTCATTTTTACAAATATTTAGTTTTTTACCTACTTCTTCCTATCGCATTCGTGTTGCTAAATTCAACATCTAGACCATTTGAGACTTAGTTATAAATGCCCATTTATATTTTTCGCAGCACAGTTTCTCTTACGTGAAAATATTTGTAATAATTCGTCTTAACTTTCTTCCTATAAAATCAGTCGAGTGCTACAGCACC
Source organism: Octopus bimaculoides (assembly GCF_046866305.1). NCBI lineage: Eukaryota > Metazoa > Mollusca > Cephalopoda > Octopoda > Octopodidae > Octopus > Octopus bimaculoides. The sequence goes on along the minus strand of NC_142928.1, from coordinate 189,083,570 downwards.
TGATGCAGCCATCGACATCACCGGATGCAACACCAACAGCAGTAGTAGTAGTAGCAGCAATAGCAGCAACGAACAAAATTTACTGCAAGTGTTCCACGAATATTGTTTTTTTGGGGGGGAGGGGGGGTTTGTAAGTGCGACAGAAATAGATGAAGAGCACTTTTAACTTGAAATATTTACACACCTGAGAAAAGCCAAGAGACCCACCTCTGGAACAAACCAACGTCAGTATTAACCACACCTGAGAGATAGATTAAATATCGTATAGAACAGTGACGGTTAACGAACGTGACGTAGATAGAACCACAGTAAAAAATTGCCTGAAAGAAATATTTCTGTAAACTTCGCCACTTACATCAGCTGACATGAGAAATTGGATGTGATGATATTCCTATTAGAAGCTCTCATACAATAGCATGCCACTAACTCGTGCAAGATTGAGAAATGTACCTTTATCACGACATAGACAGATCTTTGGGTGGCGAAAACGAAAAATACGGATATATCGTTGATGTTAGTGTTCTTTTAGTTTGTGGTATATGTTGTTCTAGCACGAAAAGACTACACTTCTGACGAACAGAGGTACAACTAGTAAAATTGGTCCGCAATTGGCGCGGACCCCAAAGACTAGGTACAACTGGGAAATCTTGACAACATCCTAAACGAGATAAGCCTGTAAGACAATGCTAAGACAATACGGTGGAAAGTAGAAAGCTTAAATTCTGCATAGGTGGTTTTACCAACCAACACTCAGCCCTCTGTTTTAGAAAGAAGCTAAGCTTTCTGGTTTTACATTGATGCCGACACCTCAAACCACAATCAAATATCACGAACAGTAAGAGTAACAGCAACAACAGCATTTTAAGTAACTAAAACCGTGTTATTTACATTAACTCCAACATCACACACGAATACAATTGCCCAATGTAACCTTTCCCATTTGTATGCACCGATACTTCCATATCATCAAATGACAACAGGAGTGGGAGACTAGATGACACAAACTATGGATGTAAGAAGATAAATAGTGCCCAATGACTGTTGTCCTGTTGTCCTGGTGATCAAAAAATCACAGCATCAATGACCGTCAAAGAGTATACATTATCATAACACTTCAATGAATATGCATTTCTACCTCGCACAACCACATGACTATAACAACTTCAACATCCATAAGCTACAAAACATCTGACTATGATAAAAAATAAGAGTACCAGCCAGAAAATTAGTAACCAGTATACACCCCCTACACACACATACAGACGCACGCAGGCAAGAACACACACACACATGTACTGCAGTAAGAACAATATCCATGGCAACATCTAATCTTTCAGTCTGGTGGGACATCGGTACCCGTGATCCGGTGCAGGGGGATCGACACTGGTTGGAAGAAAGAGAGAAGATATCTTCATAGCGATAACCTAACCCGAGTACTTGAACTAGAATGAATTCCGCTAAAAAGCACCCAAGGTGTAAGGTGGTGGTGGTGGTGGTAGTGGTGGTGGTGGTGGTGGTGGTGGTGGTCGTCGTCGTCGTCGTCGTCGTCGTCGTCGTCTTGGTAAACTGGGTAACTTGTTAAATGTAACATCCAAGTTAGTCATGGCAGCATTTGAACTGAGAACTCAGACCGCTGGATCAATTACCGCAGGGCATCCGGATTCGACATGTTTACACGTCCCTCAATCTACCGCCTTGGATTGGTATATTTTATAGACCTCAAAAGAAGAAACATAGAGAGCAGAAACTCGGAACAAATACAGCCACGCCTTTTGTCCGACGCTCTAACGCCTCTGCCAATAAACTGCCAAAAGATTTTTATAGTTGCAGCTTCTGCGACATTTAGAGAAGCGCTAATTTAAACCCCATACAGAACTTAACACTTCTATAATAACCCTATAGCAATTCACGACATAGCTTTGCACTATTCATTCTCTACAGAATGTTAAATTAATTATTATCGTTATTCACCAATCCCAATGACTCGAAATTTATATAACTTATCGATGCCAATAGCATTTCGAACGCATCCTTTTCAGGTGAAAATTTCCCAAGGGTTACTTCAGTAGGAAGAATGTATAATTACTTGCAGGCAACAACGTTTTAGATGGAGAGCTGAAAATAATTCTTAATCAATTCTAATGTAATTGTAACTGTAATTATGAGAAAACTCATTAGCGCTAATGAATGTTTCTCTCAAAAGGAGATAGTACGTGAAATCCCTTAATTTCAGTTTAAATAAATATTAAAGTGATATATGCAAAGATGAATGAGCCTGAGCTGTATTCGTTATCATGACATCTCCAGACATATTCTGGTTTTCTCGGCGAAGCAAAGTTAACTCACGGCTATCAAGATATCAAAGCAACAAATACACAGTGTCTTTTATTTATTTAATGACTTATTTATCTATTTATTTATTTATTTATTTATTATTTTTCTTTATCACAGGTTTTGTTGGAGCTCCTGGAGTCTTACATGCGTAGCGGGCTTGATACTTGAAACCTACAGTACCATGCTATCAATTCTTTTCAGCTATCTAATACTTTCTTAATTGTTCTGGCCGTGCCAAGGAGGCAAATCTTTTGTCAGTTCTACTGGACACGCTATTCCAATTTCCTTTATGTTCCCCTCAATTGGATTGGTGTATTTTATAAACCTTAAAAGAAGAGACTCGGAACAAATACGGCCACACATTTTGTGCGACGATCTAACGCCTCAGCCAATAAACTACCAAAAGATTTAAATAGTTGCAACTTCCGCAACATCTAGAGAAGCGCTAAGTTAAACCCCATGCAGGAATTAACACTTCCATAATTATTATCATTGTTATTATATTCATTATCCTCTTCTTTCAATTCTGTTTCCATTTCTTGCCGAGTGTCTTCATGACACCTGGGGCACAGAAACGCAGTGTATAGATTGGTAGGCCATTAAAATAAACACACCAAATTGCCCACATACAAAGTCATATGATAGAAAAAAGGAAAAGATAGACAGAGAAAAAATAAAAGATAAAAACGTAAACAAAGAATATAAAGGAGGAACGGGGAAAGAAAATTCACAGCGACAATGCTCTTCCCAATACGTGTGACGTACCAGGTAAGACAATCTTTTGTATTTCATGTATGGATGGTAAGCCAGGGATCATTCTTAAAATAATTTTCAGTTCATATTTTGATCATTGCAAGGGTTCCTACAATCACTGGTGTTGTAACCGTCTTGAGATGCCACATCTTTTAGATTTCGATTAGAAAATCTTTATATTTTCTTAGCTTATCAAATTCTTTTGCCGAGATATTATAGTCACAAAGTATGCTCATGTCAATCAAAAAACAGACTTTATTGTTTTGGTCTTTCACAACAATATCTGGTTTGTTTGCTTTGATGGTTCGGTCGGTACATACTGGAAATTTCCAAAGAATCGTTACATTTTCTCCCTCAGTTTACAGCCTCAAGATGGTGCTTTTACCATTTGTCAGCAGTTTTGATTTTACAATGCCGACACATTATCCAATGTAGATATTGGCCAACTCTGTCATATCTTGATTTGTACTCTACAGGTGCTAAAACCTTACATCCAGAGATTAGGTGGTCCACTGTTTCTATACCATCGTTGCAGTATCGGTACTTAGCGTCTACTCCATTTTCCCTCATATTGGCTTGATAGTTCCGAGTCAATAAGCTCTGATCTTAGGCAGCCAAGATAAAGCCTTCACTCTTTGCCTTTAGCCCTGAGTTCCGTAACCACTGATGGGTGTGCTCCTGGACTACATCAACTTCTTTGCTACGGACCACACATTTGCCATGTAGACGTTTTTGTTCCCAACAATCAGCCAATTGTTCAAACGCATTTTACTTTGCTATTGATTTAACCGTGTTTGCAACTACAGTTGCTACACTTCTATCATGCTGTTCAACCTGGGTATTATGCATAAACTCACTTGAAAATAGTTTGCTCTCCTTCATAACAGAATGTAGCTTCTTACGTCTTTCATGGTTTTCAACGAGCTTTAGCATCCAGTCGTAAGAATTTTCAAGATATTTTGCCGGTTCAATTATGGTGGTTTTGTAGGAGATTTTAAGTTGGATCAAGCCTCGACCTCCTTGAGCTCTGGGTATATAAAAACTATCTGCGCCTGCCTTTGGATGATGCACCTTATTCTAGGTCAGCAGCTTACGGATTTTCCTGTCAAGCTTCCTTATTTCGCTCATATTCCAGTTCAACACATTGAAACTGTAAATAACAACCGGAACTGCTAAGGAATTTATAGCTAACACCTGTTACGTGCATTTAACTCGGATTTTAGGACTGCTCGAACTCTCCTGTAACACTCCTTCCTGATCTTCTCTTTCGTACTTGCATGCTGAATGCCAGAGCCCTGTCAAGTGTTTTCTTGGGATCTCTCATAATTTCATTGTATAACTGGATTAACTACTCGTGTGTGCACGAGAGTGAGGCAAGCCAGAAATTTGGCACCCTATAATTGCCTGGGGATTTCCAATTAGGAACCTTCGGGAGTGTCGTTCTTAGGTCTGCTATTTTGATGACTTCCTATGCTTGTTCTGGTAAGTTTTGGTAGGATCCTTCTGTGCGTCTAATCCAGTCTGCATTTTAATTGTTAGTCTTTTCAGTACTCCAGATACTTTTCCAGAAGTTTTCAACTTCTTCTATAGGTGTTTCTCACCTGCAAAGATTTGTATGCTATTTCTAGCACGCGATGCTTCCACGTAACAGCTATTTGCTATAAAAGACCAGAAATACATGTTACGGGGTAGCAGGTCGTGCAAGAAATAACATCCAAATCTTTCCTTTTCAGGGGAAAGGAACCGTTTACACGTGATTTCAACGTCATATTCGTTGAAAGCATGTGAAATAACCTGGAAAAGAAAAAAAACCACGAAACAAAACTCCGTTGGTGGGAAACTCAAAGTTTCCCGGTGACTCAACGGGTCATGGATAGTCTAGTTATTATTATTATTATTGAGTGAGAGAACAGCGCATGCCATCAAAGTGACACTGGGGTAAAATATACGAAACCCAGTATACTCATGATGACTACCCATCTGATAAGGGTACACCAAGCATATGCACCACAATCATATGTGCGCAACATGGTGATCTCATATCAACATAGACAGCGCATGACATTGCAGTTGGGACCCAGTTAGAATTTTCTGCAGGTCGAGTAGCCCAACCTGGTCAATAGGTCCCTGAACAAGGGCTGTTTAAGGATGTTGAACGAAATGAGGTGAATTACTCAAACCCCAAATAATTCCACTCAACACATGGCTATGATGCTCCCTCACTACTTCTGCTCGTAAGCAGAGATGCACATATCGTCAACCACTAAGAGACATGCTCAAAAGGTTAAGGTCAAACAACTGACAAGCAAATCTGTGGTATTGAGTATATTTGCTGTAGTTCATCTTAAGACGATGAGCATGTAGAATCGTTAGCATGCCGTGCAAAATGCCTAGCGACATTTCGCCCGTCTTTACGTTTCGGGTTCAAATGTCGTAAAGGCCGACTTTGCCTTTCATCGTTTAAGTGTCGATAAATTAAATTCTAGTTGAGCATTGAGATTGATATAATGAACTTAAACCCTTCCCCGAAAATTGCTGGCTTTGTACTTAAATTTGAAACCACTATTATCTGTTATTATCAGTGAAAATAATTGGATAGTTGCTCAAATTAAACTGGTGTAATTCAAAATTTCACAAACTATTTTCGTTTAACGTCTCTATTCGAGTCTTGCATTTTCAAAAATGATTTCTAGAACAGCTGGTCCTAGAACAAGCACTATCTTGAACATTCTCCTTTCTGTACAACTGCTGAAGTATTATGAGAAATCCAAATATAATCATTGCATACACTCGAAGTTATATAAGAATTTATCTATGCATTCACTCTACTGCTTACACGTTCATTCTTCTCTTTCTCCCACTCTCACTGATTACACATACAAAACGCAAACGCATTCGTAAACACACACACGCACGCACACACGCATAAGTATATATCTATACATACACACACACACACACATATATACATATATATATATATATATATATATATCTTACGCCACTAACTAGTTTTCCAGTTGCAAAACCACTGACTGTGTGACGCTGTTTATTCTCAATATTATGAGCTGAGTTAGACTACTGTTATGTCTAGCAGACGAATATCTATTACTAAAGATGATCTAATAAGATCGAAACCATGCGATATGGTGGTCTCCAAGGTAGGATAGTAGGGAGTTTTCTCCCCACTTGCAATATATTTCGAGTGCGAAGCGCATTGAATAGCCAGCTGGAGGAGGAGTCCGCCAGGGGTTAAAATAACAGTATCACTTGTTTTTAAAGATCACTCATGTTTAGGTGGCGATAAGCTTTACTTTTTACAAAGTAGTTTTCAGCTTTAATCGAATCGGCAAGGTGACGGAAGTGCTGAAATTATCGTGCGCAAGTACCGTACACGAAATATGTGGTATTTAAGTCCCCTTGTAACTTTTGGATATTAAAGCTCACAATGCATATATTCTCGTGAATAGAGCTCTGTGTTATTCTGTTTGTGCTACCAAAGCTATGTTATAAATGTATACATATATGCACGCATATAATTATATAGCTGCGTATACATACACAGACATGCAGGAAGTAAATATACACCTTTAATTTTCAAAATCTATTTAATACGCAAAGCGAACAATTGAAATGTAATCGATAGGTAGGATTACATACTTTAGTATTTAGTTGACATTCCCTTTGCAGTTTTTAATTCAGAAACTCTGTTTTGCCATTGAACTGGTGAGCTTTGTGATTGTCTCTTGTGGAATTTCTGCCCATTTTTCACGCAACAATCGAAACAATTCATCTTTAGATTTAGGTTTCTGTCGAGGTTTTCATAGAGCTCTATCTAGCATGCTCCAAAGATTTTCAATTGGGTTCATATCAGGAGATTGGCTCAGCCAAGGAAGCTTTTTGATCCTATTTTCAGTCAGCCATTGTTGATTCCTTTTCGCTGTGTGGCATGGAGCCCCATCTTCCATGAATAAAAACTCATTTTTCGTTATGTTATCGTGTGAATACATTGGAAGTAGTCCTTGCTTAAGTATTTCGATGTATTTTTCAGAGTTTATGGTTCCAACACATTCAATCAGCTCAGAACGACCATTGCTGGTGACAGCTCCCCATACCATTACAGAGATACCGCCATGCTTCACAGTTTGTTGGAGTCATTTCAAACCAAATTCTTGATTGGGAAGCCTCCAGACCCAAACACGTCCACTGTCTGAAAATAATGCAAATCTGGATTCATTTGAGAGAATGACTCTATCCCAAAATGAATTGGATTTTTCTTTTCCTGATATTTATTGGCTGAGGGAGAGGTTTTCTTCTACCTGCTCGTCCATGATACCCAAGCTTATGCACATTATGTAACACACGTTCTTGGACTAACTTCTATCTGTTTTGCAATGTCCGAAGTCTTCGAACGGAGTTCGTTTTCCACAATTCTCTTCAAACAGCGAAGTTTCCTTTCCGAGGGCACAGATCGGCTGGGACGAGAATCTGTTGATTCTTTTCCTTGGCTTTTGAATTGCACTATAATTCTATTAACATTAGCAAGAGGAATTTGAAGATTTTCGGCAATTTTTCGCTGGCTAAGAGCAACCTCAGATTGACCACAATACGACCTCTTCGAAAATCTGACAGTTCTGCTGAATTTCTTGTGCGTGCCATGGTTACTCTTCGCAAATGTTTAATATAATGGCACCTGGAATGAAAAAGACTAATTACATTGTAAATTCTACATTGCCGAAAACATATTAAGACGCTTAGAAAATTAAAGGTGTCTATTTACTTTCTGCATGTCTGTGTACACATATATATGTGCACGCGCATGTGTATGTGTGTGTGTAAATTAATGCAAAAGTATTTCAATTGTAAGCTGTAATGACCAGGTTTTAATTCAAATCACTACATTTCTATCTGCTGGTACTTGCTGAATGTTTCACATATTACACATTATTAAATTAATATGGTCCAACAATAGTTGTGTGCCTGCACGTCTTTAGGTGAGTTGGTTCGAGAGCGCTGCTATTGTTGGATCGTGTTCTTGAAATGACATGTGTAATATGTGAAGCACTCAGCACTTACCAGGTGATACTAAAACACAGAAATAATTGAAAAGATTTGGATTAAAATATGTTCGTTCCATCCTATGGAGTTAAAACACTTCTGTATGAATTCTGTGGATATTAAAGGCTTTTCACATGCATATCCAGCAAGAGGGTAACCGATGCCCGTAAAGGAGGTTTGGAGAGCACGCTACAAGGTGTATTACACAGATGATATTAAATATACACAAATGCATGTATGCATATATATACTGTTACTTATATATACTGACATATATATACATATATATATATATATGTGTGTATGTATATATATATATATATATATATATATATGTATGTATGTATATATATATGTGTACATATATAAATATGTATATATGTAAATATAACCATGTGTATATATATGAGTATAGATATAGATATCTATGTATATATATATATATATACATATGTATATATGTATATATATATATATATATATATATATGTATATATGTATATATACATATATGTGTGTATATATATATGCATATATATGTGTATATATATGTATATATATATATATATATATATATATATATATATATATATATATATATATATATATATATATATATATATATATATATATATATATATATATATATATATATATATATAAGCAATGTTAATTCTCTAAATGAAGTATTAACAGTAACTGCACGATAAAGTGTAGTATATTGCCACTTAAGTGTGGCTGACCCCTAGGGGTGGATGTTACTGTTGCTTTTAGCCCCAGGAGGACATCTCCTCCAGCTGGCTTATCGACACACTACTATGGCAAACAGGCAAACAGGACACAGTAGTGTGTCGATAAGCCAGCTGGAGGGGATTTCCTCCCGGGGCTAAAAGCAACAGTAACATCCACCCCTAGGGGTCAGACACACTTAAGTGGCAATATACTACACTTTATATATATATATATATATATATATATATATATATATATATATATATATATATATATATATATATATATATATATATATATAAATATATATGTGTGTATGTATATATATATATATATGCATATATATATATGCATATATATATGTGTGTGTGTACACAAAGAGAGAGAAAATAAGAGGTAGAAAACCAGGTGAACGCAGGTTGGCATAAGGCGTATATTTATACGGAGTACAAAATACTTATTGCAAAATAATACAAGAAAACAATACAGAACAGAAGAATGATTTAAGATAGCCATGATTTACATAATAACCACATTCAAAAGTAATAAATACGAGATACCATAGGCAAATCCATAACTTACTTTGGCACTTTCATAACGTAAGTTATGGCTGGCTTGAAACAGCTGTCGGGGTAAAAATTTACATAATTCTTGACTGTTCTGTTTTGTTTTCTCTTTTCATTATTGAATAATCTGTAGATTGTAGTCTATGTAAATATAGATTTCAAAAGCTACTTGCATTAATCTGTATTTCTACTTCCATAAAAACTAGGCATATATATATGTGTGTGTGTGTGTGTGTGTGCGTGTGTGTGAGAGTGTGTGTGTTTCCGTATGTGTGTATGTGTCCGTGGGCAAGTGAATATATGTGTATAAACATGCATATTATAAATGCATATTACATATGCATATATGCATACACACATATATATTTCTATCTATGCGCGGGTGTATATGTATAAATGTGTGTATGTGTATGCATTTATTTAGATATGCAACTTAATGGCCTAGTATCTAACAAATGCTATTAATTCTATTATATGTACAGGTATCCACTGAGTGGTTTTATGCAAAATTTGCTCCATCAAGTGCTTTTTTAATTCGATCTCTGGTTGGAGTTGCAAAGTCTATTCTTAGCTTCCAAGATATTTTATCGATCTGTACCTCAATAACTACTTAAGTGAAAAAAGAAACTTTGTTTTATTTCCTATATTTGCAATCTAATTGATTGTTTAGAATGCATTTTATTGCTTTTCTTTTAATTGCAATATTCTCCCCCCCACCACCTCCAAACCAATCATAAGAGAAATCTCGCACATCTTTCACGCGATAACTTTCCTCCTATAGCTACAATCGATCATTGAATCTTATTTAAGACAACAATTTCAGTCGAAATTAAGCGCCACAATGGAAAACGTTTACTCACAGTCTTCAGTAAACATTGGAAACGGCAATCAGTATTCTTATATATTTACTTTTTCTCTCAATCATTCACGAATTGAATGGGAAAGTCGTTACGTGTTTGGAAGCGTTCAGAACTAAGATATAATTTATTGTGGATTCTTCATTAAATTACCGGTTACATTAAACGTAATTTAATTTCTTCTATATCATAGGAGCAAAATAAATAAAGTAACATCTCTAGGTTTATATTTAACTAAATTAATCCTATCTGTTAAGATTGAGTTACTTTCGTTTGTTAGTTTAACATTCGGAAATGCTCGGATCTTTCCATGAAATCATCGGAAGCACCGAGGAAGTGCTCGGAATTCTTCGGAACTTCCCATGGAATCCTCGGGATTTCACCCTGAAATCCTTGGATCTTTCTATGAAATCTTCGGAATTTTCCATGAATCCCTAGGATTTTTCCATGAAGTCCTCGGATCTTTCTATGAAGTCCCCGGAGTTTCCCATGAAACCCTCGGAGTTTCCCATGAAATCATCGGAACTTTCCAGGAAATCATAGGATCTTTCCATGAAATATTCGGAAATTTCCAGGAAATCCCTGATTTTTCCATGAGATACTCGGAATTTTCCATCCCAGGAACTTTCCATAGATCTTTGCAGGAAGTCATTGGAACTTTCCAGGAGGTCCCTTTTCAATGAATCATCGAAATTTTCTAGGAAATCAACGGAACAGCCTGCTCGTGAAATTAACGTGAAATTAAGCACTACACAGACACGTGTACCCTTAACGTAGTTCTCGGGGATATTCAGCGTGACACAGTGTGACAAGGTTGACCCTTTGAATTACAGGCACAACAGAAACAGGAAGTAAGAGTGAGAGAAAGTTGTGGTGAAAGAGTACTGCAGAGTTCGCCACCATCCCCTGCCGGAGTCTCGTGGGGGGTTTTTAGGTGTTTTCGCTCAATAAACACTCACAACGCCCGGTCTGGGAATCGAAACTGCGACCCTATGATCGCGAGTCCGCTGCCCTAACCACTGGCCCATTGCGCCTCCAAAATATATATATATATATATATATATATATATATATATATATATATATATATATATATATATGTATATATATTTGTGTTTGTGCCCACCACCACCACCACTTGACAAGTGATCTTGGTGTATCTACGTCCCCATAACTTAGTGGTTCGTCTAAAGACACCGGTAGATTAAGTACCAGGCTAGCAAAGAATAAGTGGTGGGCTGATTTGTTGGTCTAAAACCATTTAAGGTGATACTCCAGCATGGCACCAGTGAAATGGCTCAAACAAGTAAAAGAATAAAAGAATATATATACACACACACACATATATATGTATATATACATATATAAATATATACATACATACATATACATACATACATATACATATACATATATATATATATACATATATATATGCATATATATATATATATATATATATATATATATATATATATATATATATATATATATATATATATATATATATATATACATATGTGTGTGTGTGTGTCTGTGTGTGTGTATTTGTCATCACGATTTATGGAAGATATTAAAATGCAGACTAAAATAATTAAGGCAATGTACTATTCAACTAATTAAGCGTTCAAAACTTTAATAGAGTTAAAATTCCGAAATATGATTGTTACTAAATATCTTCTGGGCAATTAGATTAATGTAGTTGATGTGTATACATAATAATGATTATAAATTTAAGCGACCCTGATGAGTTGAAAGGCGATTATACATAATCATACATGTTAAGTATTCTTATTAGATTGATTAGCTACGAATTAACTATCCAGAATCGATATTTATCGTTTATATTTTATGAAGGAAATGACTTACTGTAGGGATTGATAAGTATAATGAGTAATATCATAAGGCGGAGAACTGGCAGAATGGTTAGGACTCCGGGCAAAATGCTTAGCGATATTTCGTCCGTTTTTGAGTTCAATTTCCGCCGAGGTCTAGTTTTCCTTTCATCCTTTCGGGGTCGATAATATAAGTACTGGCTGAGCACTGGGATCGAATTAATCACTTCTCACAAATTTCTGGCCTTGTGCCAAAATTTGAAGCCAATATCGTAAAGTGAACATCAGTTCATACTCTCAAATGATCTTTCGGTTATATATATCGTGCAATGCAATGATGGAATTTACTTCTTAGGGTTTCAACGTTCTATTGCTCTAAATATCTGCATCGTCATCATTATCATCAACTGTTTTAGCGTCAGGATTTTTTGCGCTCGTTTGCTGATATAAACACAGAGAGAGAGAGAAAACTAAAGAAAAATTAGCTTGAGAGAAATATTGAAATGCTTGATGCCAAGTCAGCATTGAATCAGTGACGCCAAATATGCCGCGCCAAAACAGCTGCGCCTAAATGTCTCATTCCCTTGCTAAAATAGCATTTCATCAATCTTTATTCTCTGGTGAACTTATTTCATAATTATAACAGGACCATATTTTATAAATATAGTGAGACCTGTTATGAATTCAAAGCAGGTCGTTAAAATGGCATTGAATATTATATCCTCCTGTGGACTCTATAGAATAAGTTACCTTAAGGCAGGGGGTTCATCATTCTCCACGATATTTCTAGAAAAGGAGTCAAACTGAGTCTTGTTGTGCTAACGATGTATACTTCAATGTTATAGTTCTTTTGCCGCTTACTGCAGCAAATGAGTGTGTTCTAGTTTTCTATTGACTACTTTCAGTTTGGATAACTGGAGCGTTCTATCTTAATGTTAGATACATCACAATGCCGATGATAGAATATGATTGGCCACACTTTTCCTTAGTCATGCACAAACGTATAACCCATCCGAGTTCTCTAATGATCAAAACAAACTCTATAGAAAGAGACGACATTGTTTTGTCCCCTAAAGTGATTTTCTTCATTATATTTTACGCCCCATTTATTTGCATAAAATGCTTGAGAGGTTAAGATATATATATTCTGCCAATAATACTTCTTTTTCATCTTATTTCTTTCAATGGCTGGTCATTTCCCTTTAGGTTTGCTTGTTATGGTTTATTTCAAGGCCATTGCTGTTCATTATACTGTTAAGTTGATCATAAAGTATTTCTTCATTATAACCTTGTACTTTATCGATTATTAGACCACTTTAAGCCAGTTATCTGACTATAGAGAATCAAACTGTAATATGAAACAACAACAATATACTAAGATATATATTTTGGTTGAAATTCTCTGCTTTTGTTTCAATTAATTTTGAAAATAATGGAGAATTTAGCAAAATAAATGCAATTTTTAAGCTGGTGTTAGGAACGTGAAATTAGAGCGTTGTATATGGACTATCTAAAATGGCAGGAAACACACATTTTTTAGATTGTTTCCTTCTGAAGATGGTTCTTTGTGCCCGAAATATAAAGGTTTTTTTAAAACTTCCTTCATAGTTAGTCTTCCCTTATTTCTTAATTCATTCATAAAATGAAAGTTTGAGGGAAAGATTTAATTTAGTTCACTTTAAAAGGAGAAATTTGTATCATAAAACCAGTGGTGGTCTCCGGTGGGTCGATGTCAAAAGGGACAGATCAGGGGTCTCTACTTTCAGGCAATTGTAACTAACATTTACAGTAGTCCCAGTTTCTTTAATTAGTTTCTTAAAAGGTTCTTTTTTTTTTCCTCTAGGCAACTGGTTCCCAACCTGGGGTCGACGGATTTCTGGTGGTCCGCAAGGTAATACGGGGGGGGGGCATGGACTAAATTCAAAATTTCATGTATATATATATATATATATATATATATATATATATATATATAAGGAGAAACATATTAAAACGGGTTCGTGGAAAAACTCATTTAAATAAAAGGGTTGGGGACTACTGTTGAAAGCCACTGTGAAAACCTTGGGAACCACTGCTCTAGGCCCATATTCTTTCATCTTTTATTTGTTTCAAACAGCGGTCAAACAAGTGACAGCGCCTTGAAGATTTCAATCGAACAAATGGACAACAGTATTTAGAGAAGCCTGATATTTATTGTATCGGATCACTTTGCCGAACTGCTAAGTAACGTAAACAAACCAACACTGGTCATCATGCAGTAGAGGAACAAGCACGCACATGCATACATATATACATACATATATATATATATATATATATATATATATATATATATATATATATATATATATATATATATATATATATATATATGTATATATACACAAGTGTACAGTATATAGGAATGATCCGAGGAAATACTTCCAAAGTAGCTAAATGTTGCGCGTCTTAAGAAACAATGGACACTCTTGTGTGGGATTTGAATCCGGGTACAAGCAAGACGTAATTAGGAGAAATATAAGAAATTCATATAGTTCGATATCTGCAGCTATTATTCCTCTATCAATCCTATCATCTTAAACAGTCCTATGGTTTGCACATAACAAGGCAGGACTAACCCACGATGCAATTAATATTGTCCTAGCGGCAAGAAAATCCATCCATCATCCAATTCGATAGCAAAGTTTGGATTCGTAGGGATTGAACAGATTGCTTCGATATCCCTATGGGAAGTAGCGATTTGGCTCAGGTTCCTGATTTGGTCAGAATTTACATCCTATCAGAACTAGCAGACCGATTCCCTTATATACTCGATGGTTTATATCATGATGAGTGCCTACTTTACTAACAAAATACCTCAAATCAGAAACTAGAAAAAGTTAAACGAAATTTAGTCAAATTCTTAGTAATATGGGATTAAGTATTTCTTTCGATATTGATAAAACGAAGCTTAACTTTCTAGGGCTAACTCTAAACTTAAATACGGCCTTGTATTTTTCATACCATAAACCTTCAACTAACCTAAAATACATCAGTACCTTTAGTAACCACAACAACAATATAACAAAAAATTTGTTATATTCCCTTAGAATATCTAAATTATCCGCCAGCGAAACCGTCTTCAATAGCAACGCTGATTTTTATAACTCATTTTCATACAAAACAGGATATAAGGAACAAATTAAATATTTCAACCAACTTAGCGCTAACTGTACTAATGACAATAACAGTAGTAAAAGCAATATTAGCAGTAGTAGACACATTAACTGCAAGATTACTTGTTCTGCTCCTTCTACAGTTAATTATCTAAATAATACCCAATTCCATCAAAATATCCATAGTCTTAACTTCATAACCCTAAAAATAAACAGTCAAAGGGAAGTAACTATGCTTCCTCTTCAACTTTACATTCTTTTAACAATAATATTAGGTTTTTCAGTAATAAATCTCGCATTGAATCACGCAACCCTAATAAAAATATTTGGTTGATTATTCCATACGGTAATCAAGTGAAAAGTAACCTTCCCTGGACAAATGCTTAGGGGTATATCACCTGTCGCTACGTTCTGAGTTCGACTTTACCTTTCATCCTTTCGGGGTCGATAAATTAAGTACTAGTTGAGTCCTGGGGTCGATGTAATCGACTATTCCCTCCCCTAAATTTCAGGCCTTTTGCCTATAATAGAATGGGTTATTAGGGAGTTTACGATGCAATGTAGAATGCAGAATTATAGTTTCATCAGTGATTTGAATATTTCTTCGTATTTCTTATCAACACACACACACACACACACACACACACACACACACACACACACACACACACACACACACACACACACACAGCTCCAATGATACGTTTTACGTCTGCTCCTTTTGAATGTGTCGCTCTTTATAGTATATTGATCAAAGTATTGATTGAGAATTTTGCAATGAAAGTTCAGATGATGAGAACTTCTTTCACTTTGAAGCGAAACGAGTTCTAGAATTGGACAAAACTAATGTAACTAATATTAAACAATCATCATAGTAAGAGACATTTAATATATTTGCTCTATGTAGTTATTAGCTCTCTACTTCTCTTCAGCAAATAATTTATCTCCATACATAGATTTTCTTATATAAAGTAACAGAGAAAATATTGAGGAAAAGTAAAATGCAAAGAAATATTGAGACGAAATGATGGAACAAGAAGCAAATAATTATATGGTTATATCATACTTTCTAAAAATATTCAAAATATGAAAGAAAATGAAATTTCCATAAAAACAAAAATATCCAAACAAAGACAATTCCCCGTTGAATGAAAACTTGTATAAGTCTGATTATATGAATTCTATTTTCGGAATAAATAGAAAATTGCTTTTAAAAAGGGAGCTATATTTACATCGTTCGCAAATGTTCTCCTACGTTAGAACAGCAGTTGGACATATAGATAGAACATTCGAACTATGCAGTTTATTGAGCAATCGAGATTTTCTCAAAATAATAGATACAATCAATTCACGCTGGGGAGTAATCGATTAAAAACTTGGAAAACCTCTGGAAATATATGTAGCTAGGGAGAGCGAACGGATCTCTTGAGGGTGTATGTGCTCAAACTAGCTTTGTATGAGAACGTGTACTGTGTACATTATTCTAATTATTTATATCGACAAAATATGTCCAATTTAGATAGCCTATTTGCAGTCCGACTAACCAATATATGGAGGTGTTAAGAGCTCTTACGAGACATAGGGCAACTCTGATGCACTATTAACCTTCAAAACTTTAAACCTAAATGAAGAATTTTAGTAGCTTTAGATATGTGAACGCAAGCCAATATTCTTGCGTGGGACGACTTCAAACAGTAAAATGAAGCACTTAACGTAAATTCCATAATTGTAAATCTTCTGACGACAATATAACCTAATTTAATGTTTATAGATTGTAGATTTTTCTTCTTAAATTATATTTCGTTTCACCTTCGTATGACTGGAATAGACATTCGAAAACTTTCTAAATAGCAGGTAAGAGATTTAACGCTCATATGAAGTCTGATTAAATTAACGCAGGTGCTGTCGTAAAAACCTCTTAAAGGAGACGGGAGGCGAAAAGTTGCTACATTCGACAGACACGCATATAACAATTCTCAAATAAAATCTTGTTCTCACAATACTAGCTTTTTCCCTTTCTCTCCACTCTATTCAACCACTCTTTCTCTTTATGTAGGAATACGTGTGTAAGTATACAGAGATACGCGTGCGTTTGTGAACGTGGATGTATGTTTAAAATTATATTATTCATACGTATAAAATTATATATATATATATATATATATATATATACACATACATACTTACATATGACACACACACACACACACACACACACACACACACACACATATATATATATATGCGTATTTGCAGAGCGTCGGGGTCAGTCACGTCGACATACGAATACTATTCATCCTTTCGGGTTAAGAATAAGACGCCATATGTTTAGCCATTCATACAAGCCTCGTAAAGAGAAAACAATATTCTTCTTTGGGTAACAGTAAAGAAATGACTTTATTACAGATTTTTACTGGAAAAATTTAATTGGGAAATAACTTGTGGGTTATTACTATGGGAATATTTATTAATTGTAATATCTCCATTTTCTTATATATGACGGGCTTCCTCATAATTTCAGTTTACCAAACTCACTCGATGCGAGGATATAGTATATAGTAGAAGTCAATTGTATAAGTTGATTTGTGATAGTACTGAACCCGAAACAACGTGGTTGCAAAGCGAGATTCATAACCGCATACCCATGACTGCTCATACTAGTTGTTTTAATGTATTGTGTTTACAATTAGCTTTCGCAAATTGTAACACAATACATTGGTTAGTAATGTAATAGAGAAATAGAGATCGCTCAAAATAATTACACAAAATCAAAACTGCTTCTCTTTAAAACAATTCCGACAAATATATATTGTTATTAGAAGTAAACTACCTAGTGAATTCAGAAAGCTCCAGCTATGACTTATCGTGAATTATCTACAATCTAATACAAAGTGAAGCAGAAATCACCGTATGTGAACTAAAAGTTTATCTCAACTTTCAGTTACTTCCGTAAATGAGGAAATAAATAATGAAATGCTGTACTTGTTTCTGTGAAATCATAAGTACACAAAGAAAGAAAAATATTCTTCCCTGATAAAGAATAGCATTAGATTACCTTATGACCTCCGGGACATAACTCATATTTTTGTTATTTCCTTTTAAATATATCAAATTTCCTTATAATCAGTAGAATATCCATATTGAAAGAACAGCGCTGAGAAACATTGACGTAGGCCTTGCCGTAAAAGCTTTAAGGGTAATTAAATATATAACAATTCGTGAAAATATGCTCTGAATATATTCACAGGAAATAAATAAGAAAACAACTGAGACTTAATTAAACATCAATTTCTCCGAATCTCTCTTCGATTTCTATTTGTTTCTCATGATTATTTATCGATAAAGTTGCTAAGATTACCTGAAATATAATCCAAATTAATATGATCTTTTAGCTATAGACTTTCTAACATATAAATAAGATTTTTCAAATGAATGTTATAATAACATTTAAGGGATAGATTTTCATAAAATAAAGATTGGGAATTTGGACAATTACAGATTGTGACGTTGCAGGATGAGAAATCTGACGTTTCAAGCATATCTCTTTCTCTTCCAAATGTTTCTAGGAATATCTTACTTGTTTCACTCATTGACCAGCGGCCATACTGGGGCACCATTTTTTTTTGTTTTAGAGTTCTGATCGAATAAAGCTACCACAGTACTTATTTTTAAGTCGGGTACTTATACTATCGGACTTCATTGCTAATGCCAGTTCGTTGCATTAGGAACACCGAAGGTATAGAACAAATATAGAAGAGAAGAGTAAGGGGATGAGATATTACCTAGGTGAAAAGGCTTTATAGAAGGCCAGTGGCCAGAATGACCGAGTGAAAGGTAAAGGAAAGTCAGCCATACGTTAGACAGAGATTAATATGTAGTTATTTGGTAAATACTAGTTGATTAAAACGAGGAGAGGGTGGCACTAAGATGTTTCCTTGATTAAGAAGTGTGAAGGCGCATGGGTGAGTATTCAGAGCGTCGGACTCACAATCATGAAGTAGTGAGTTCAATTGCCGGACCAGGTTGTGTGCTGTGTTCTTGAGCAAGACACTTCATTTCACGTTGCTCCAGTTCACTCATCTGTAGCAATGAGTTGCAATGTCACTGGTTCCAAGCTGTATTTACCTTTCCCTTGGGTAACATCGGTAGCATGGAGAGGGGAGGATATGGGCGACTTCTGGTCTTCCATAAACAACTTTTCCTGGA
>NC_142928.1:189039074-189059074 GCF_046866305.1 Octopus bimaculoides | reverse complement strand
GATAGTCCGAATATAAAACAAACAATTACACATGGTCTTAAATAATGACAAAATGAGCCTTATAAAAATAATCCTTTCTACAATAGGCACAAGGCCCGAAATTTTGCAGGAGAGATCTAGCCGCTTCCATTCACTCCAGTGCTTAAGAAGTGGTACTTATTTTACAGGTCCCGGAAGAATGAAAGGCAAAGGAATGACGGGCGAAATTTAAATGACTCCGTCGCTCACGAATGACCATGGGTGCACCTAAGAGGTTCCCCTCCGGGATACAAGTCAGGACGGAAAGTCGCTTCACCGGTGAACGCACAGCCTAGGTTTGTTTTTATGGAAGACCAGTAGTCGCCCATGCATACCAGCCTCCCCTTCTCCACGCCACCGATGTTATGCAAGGGAAAGGCAAAGGCCGATACAGCTTGGCACCAGTGACATCGCAACTCATTCCTACAGCTGAGTGAACTGGAGCAACGTGAAATAAAGTGTCTTGCTCAAGGACATAACGCGCAGCCTGGTCCGAGAATTGAACTCACAACCTCACGATCGTAAGCTCTAACCACTGAGCCATGCGCCTTCACGAAATACCGCTCAGCATAATGCTCGGCACGGTAACGATTCAGCCAGCTCAACGTTTAACCTGTGTAACAATAATGAAAAATATCTAATAAAGCAGATCGATATATAACTTCAAGCCTTATACGCATGCGCACACAGAAAATATTGGAACGCTACACTGGTATTTCGTCGGTTACGGAACAACCTCCTTGTGAATTGAACGTGCAAGTGACTGAACACTCCACAAACACGAGTACCTTTAACGCAGTTCTCAGGGAGATTCAGTGTGGCACAAAAAATGACAAGGTGGCCCCTTTGAATTACAGGTACAACTCATTTTCGCCGGTTGAGTGGACTGTAGCAAAGTAGAATAAAGTGTTTTGCTCAAGGAAACTGGAAATCTAACCCACCACCTTATGATCGTGAATCGAATACCCAAACCATTAAGCCACCGTCTTTACATACCCAAAGTATATATTAGACAACGAATGCTACATATACCACTTGAAATGCAACAAAAAATTATTGACTAAACCTTATAAGAAAAACTTATACATTAGAGGAATTAGCACTTAGAACTTCACTCTAAAATTATTATAAAGCAACCTTGAAGAGAGGAGAATTAGTTAATGTTAAAAAAACCTCTAATATCCGTTAGCTAAAACGGGGAAAAAACGTGCGAGGAGAATTAAAATAAGCATACTTACAAATATTTAAGAATTTAATTAACTACATTTTAAGTACACTGCGCACAATACATACAACGGGAGAGAAAATACTGGAAAGTGATGATAGACACATCAGACAAATACTTAGAACAATGCTAATTACTTTTGTTTTAAAAAGAAAAATCTAGTATCAATACTGTAGCAGTTCCATTAATAAATAATAGTTATAATATTCTCAACTGGAGTTTAAGTGAATTAGCAAGTCTAGACAGAAAACAATACATGAAAAGTAATGATTGCATTTAGAATACTTCAGCGAAAGTCCCACAGAGAAAGAATATATTTTTTAAGGAAACAGGAAGATAGGAGTTCTCTCCCAAATAAATAAAAAAAATTATCCGCCACAGAACTACAAAAATAACTAATGTAAAATTACGGGAACAGTTCATCCAACTAGGATCCAGGCAGTTTCCCCTTTACCAGTTTTATTCACGAAGCTCGGACCGATCGAACTAATTATAGTATTATCATAAAAGATATTTATCCACGATGTGACCGTGTGTGATTTAACACATGACCTAATGATTGCGAACCAACCTATGCAACCACTTGTATATACATCTTACGAGAATGGAAGTGTTCATAATGATGCAGTAGAAACTCACATAAAACTGTCGAAAACACGAAGATAAATAAAGCAAATCGATTAACCGTCTGATAATAAATACTACTACTAATAATAATAATAATAACAGCTAATGCTACAGTCATTGCAGTACTGCTGATATATACGTAAAGGTGCTGCTGCAATAGAAACATTTTTTAATGAATTAGCAGCCGATAACACATCCCACACATCCCACACATCCCACACACATCACATGATTATTCAACTCATCCTTAATAATCATTGAAACACCACTCAGAAAGTGTTCTTGATTTATGCGCAAACGGTTATGAATTTTAGACCACATAATGTCACTTTAGACCACATAAGGTCACATTGTAGGTAAAATCACTATACTGACCAGAATATAGGATGCTATTCATCACTGGTCACAATGCGCTTCACATTGTGTAGCTTTTGAATGATGCTACCCCACTGGCCTGGTGAGCAGGCCAACGTCCCCTCTTATTAGAAGACTCTTCCGTCGCAGGGTGTCCCATTTACAGCTGAATGGATTGGAGCAACGTCAAAGGAAATGTTTTGCTCAAGAGCACAACGATTTTTCCCGGTGCGAGAATCGAACCCATAATCTAGCAATCGTGAGTGCAACACCATAAGCACTAAGGCACGCGCCTTTGCTGTGGGTAAAATACATTTAGTAACACCATAATCTTGAATCATCCTAAGTCTTGTAACTGAAACTAGACTAAAGAATCTGACAGGAATTTCGACAGGTGGACTTTGTCTCAAATAAAAAAAATTCAATTCCAAACATCACCTGCAAATCATAATCTATCACACTGTTTCCTTCTGAGAATTATGTTAAAGATGCCAGAGTCTGGAAAATATACAGTGGTTGAAATATTCAGTGATTACGAAATCAACCAGATTATCGTATGTTCTTATTCATCACTGGTCACATTACGCCTTGCAGCGTTTTCGCCTTCGAACGATGCCATCTCGGTAACTAGAAGAGCAGGCCAACATTCCGCTTCGCCCCTGATCGGAAGGTAAGTCCGTCGTAGGGCTAACCATTTATAACTGAGTAGACTTTTAGCACTGAGTGAAATGAAGTGTTTTGCTCAAGAACACAAAGCTCTGCTCGGTCCGGAAATCTAACCCACCATCTGGCGGTCGTGAATACAACACTATCACCATTAGGCCAGGCCCTTTCACTCGGTTACTTATTGTACATGATAATTATGACACAATAAACTCAGCTCAGATAGTTTATACCTTACAGTCACCACCCAAAACAGTAACACAACATACGCTGCATATAATCTACACTATGAACAGATGAAGGAATAAAATATCACCAGAAAAAAAAACAAAAGCAACAAATAAAAGATTTAGCGTAGAAACGCAACCCTTCACATAAAGGACAATGCTGCACATACAGACACACACACATACACACACACACACACACATACACACACAGAGCCAGGATCATACAAAGAGCAACTGTTGGTGCACTAGCAACTGGCAACTAGCGTGAAAACTGTTGACAGCAACATTGTTATACTCCACATCCACCTAGAATTGCTATAATAGGTAAAGTCGAGCTTAGCGGAATTTGAACTCATGACGTAAAGATGGACGAAATGCCGCTAAAAATCGTGCCTGGTATGCGAACGTTTCTGCCACCTCACCGCCTGAAAGCAATGCATGGCCAATACCTCAGATAAATCGAAAGAAAACACAATACCACCAACTAGAGATAGCTAAGAAAAGGGTTCTGGAAGAATGCACTTAGGCACTAATATACAGCTCCCAGGAACAGGCTCTGAGAACTAATTTCACTAAGTTCCAAATAGATGAGAGCAGTTAATCGCCCCTTTGTAGGATATGTGGCAGCAAAAATGAAAGATGTTCACATAATGTGAATGAGTGTAACAAATAAAATTTAAAGAAATTAACAAAATTAAAGAAAAAGCATGGAAGGAAAAGAAAATATACGGTCAGTTTGCAAGAGATGTGAACGACAAGGCAGATACAAAGGATCTGTGGCTATGGATGAGGAGGAGAGACCTGAAGATAGAGGCAGAAGCAATCATATGCGCAGCTCAGGAACAAGCGTTACGGAGCAATTATATTAAGTGCAGAATAGACAACATTACATATAGTAACAAATGTATATGTGTGGTGAGAGGAGTGAAACGGTATTGCACATCGTTAGCGAATACCCGAAATTGGCACAACGCAAATATAAAAGACGCCATGACAATGTGGCAAGAGCGATCCATTGGGAGTTCTGTGGAAATCACGGCCTACAAAAAGCAAAGACGTGGTATGAGAAAACTCCAGAAGGAGTCACAGAGAATGAGAATTGCAGAACCCATTGTGATCAGCCGACCAGACATCGGGTACTGGACAGTCTTGTGGTGAAGAAAAAAGTGAAAACATGTATGATAATCGACATAGCATGCCCCGGTGAAAACAGGATCCATGTGAAAGAAGAAGAAAAAAATAAACAATTATGCGATTTGAAGTGGGAAATACGACGGTTGTGATCGATGAAGAGAGTAGATGCGATACCAATAGTAATTGGTGCACTTGGAAATATCAGCACCCAACTACCAACATGGCTGAAAAAGATCGGTGCAAGGGTGATGGTAGAATGCCTACAAAAATCATCATTGCTTGGAACTCCAAGAATTCTTCGCAGCGTTCTTGAATCGTGACCAGTAAATACGTGTCACCTTAGTCTGCTGGCTGTGGACAGCCGAAACTCTTCTTCATACCCAGCAAAATATGCTGTGAGTGTTCATATAATAATAATCATAATAATAATAATAATCCTTTCTACAAGAGGAACAAGGCCTGGATTTGTGTGGGCATGGGGACAATCGATCACATCGACCCCAGTACTTGACTGGTACTTAATTCATTGATCCCGAAAGGATGAAAGGCGAAGTCGACCTCGGCGGAATTTGAACTCGCAACGTAATGGCAGACGAAAAATGCTCAGCATTTCGCTCGGCGTACTAACGATTCTGCCAGCTCGCCGCCTTAACAACAACAGTAGTAGTAGTAGTAGTAGTAGTAGTAGTAGTAGTAGTAGTAGTAGTAGTAGTAGTAGTAGTTTTTAAGTTATGTACGAGAGTAGCAATTTGTATAGTGAGGTGAGTGTTGATAGACTATACTGGCACTGTATTTTATCGACCCCGGATAGAAGAAATATAGTGTTGACTTTGGCGGGATTTGAACTCAGATCGTAGGAAGTCAAAGGCATTTACACTAAGAATTTTGAAATGAAAAAGGGTAATTTTAAAAGAAGAAGAAAGGGAGAAGAAAGAGAAAAGTCATGATAAGGAATGATGATTATGAATTATCATAACGGAGATGATGATGAGGAAGACGAGGAAAAAGAAGAGGAAGAGGAGGATAAAGAGGAGGAGAAAGAGGAGGAAGAAAGAGGAGGAGAAAAAGGAGGAGAAAGAGGAGGAAGAAAGAGGAGGAGAAAGAGGAGGAGAAAGAGGAGGAGAAAGAGGATGAAGAGGAGGAAGAGAAGAAAGAGGAGGAGAAAGAGGAAGAAGAAGAGGAGGAGGAGGAGGAGGAGGAGGAGGAGAAAGAGGAGGAGGAGAAAGAGGAGGAGGAGAAAGAGGAGGAGGAGAAAGAGGAGGAGGAGGAGAAAGAGGAGGAGGAGGAGAAAGAGGAGGAGGAGGAGAAAGAGGAGGAGGAGGAGAAAGAGGAGGGGGAGGAGGGGGGAAGATGAGGAGGAGGGGAAAGAGGAGGAGGAGGGGAAAGAGGAGGAGGAGGGGAAAGAGGAGGAGGAGGGGAAAGAGGAGGAGGAGGGGAAAGAGGAGGAGGATGGGGAAAGAGGAGGAGGGGAAAGAGGAGGAGGAGGGGAAAGAGGAGGAGGAGGGGAAAGAGGAGGAGGGGAAAGAGGAGGAGGGGAAAGAGGAGGAGGGGAAAGAGGAGGAGGAGGGGAAAGAGGAGGAGGGGAAAGAGGAGGAGGGGAAAGAGGAGGAGGGGAAAGAGGAGGAGGGGAAAGAGGAGGAGGGGAAAGAGGAGGAGGGGAAAGAGGAGGAGGGGAAAGAGGAGGAGGGGAAAGAGGAGGAGGGGAAAGAGGAGGAGGGGAAAGAGGAGGAGGGGAAAGAGGAGGAGGGGAAAGAGGAGGAGGGGAAAGAGGAGGAGGGGAAAGAGGAGGAGGGGAAAGAGGAGGAGGGGAAAGAGGAGGAGGGGAAAGAGGAGGAGGGGAAAGAGGAGGAGGGGAAAGAGGAGGAGGGGAAAGAGGAGGAGGAGGAGGAGGAGGAGGAGGAGGAGAAAGAGGAGGAGGAGAAAGAGGAGGAGGAGAAAGAGGAGAAAGAGGAGGAGGAGGAGGAGAAAGAGGAGGAGGAGAAAGAGGAGGAGGAGGAGGAGAAAGAGGAGGAGAAAGAGGAGGAGAAAGAGGAGGAGAAAGAGGAGGAGAAAGAGGAGGAGAAAGAGGAGAAAGAGGAGGAGAAAGAGGAGGAGAAAGAGGAGGAGAAAGAGGAGGAGAAAGAGGAGGAGAAAGAGGAGGAGGAGGAGGAGGAGAAAGAGGAGGAGGAGGAGAAAGAGGAGGAGGAGGAAGGAAGAGAACGGTGATGGTGATGATGAGGATCATAATGAGGTTGAGGATGGTGATGATGATGATGATGATGATGGTATTTACATAAAACTATTATTTTTAATTCTATATAAAACAGTGATTATCATTGTCGTTTTTTTACTAATGTAACGCTTACATTAATGTTATAATCGGTTCCACTAAATCGCGAAGAACGTAAAAATAACAACTAAAAGCAAAAACAAAAACGAAAACAAAAACAGCAACAACAACAACAACATGACCTAAGCGAAAGCGCATAGATAGGCAAACTGCCGCAAGGCGCACGACGAGAGATATATATCATTCATTGTATGTAAGGATGCAGAGTTGATTCAAAATAAACACTGAATTCTTGCAGTAAATATGTAAGTGCATTCAAGGACTAACTTGATTCTATGCCACGAATAAAATCCAAGATTATTGAACTGTTCCGATTGCTGAAAGCAGTCTGTATAACAATGGATTACATTAAATGAACAATATAATGTATTTGTGTGCATAAACAACTTCTTACATAAATACAAGTATACATAAAATAAGACGCTTCATACCGTTCCTTGAAGACAAATCTATCTCGTTCAGAGACCGTTTGGCATTCTTATCATACTGTTTTCTTTGTTTCGTATTAAATCTCAATAAGACGAGCTTTTATGAGAAAAGTATATTAATTAAATCGGTATAAGAGAGATTAAAACTCATAACTAAACATGCGATGTAGAGCGTCTTGCATCTATTAAGAAATTTAATACAACTCCACCTATGCTTCTTGTCTTGTTGTTGCAGGGAATTACATGGTGTTCTGTCTAGCTATCGGAGAAAGCTTTGCATGCTTCAAAAACAAATATAGGCGTAGGCGTGACAGTTTCGTAAGAACTTTATTTCTTAACCACGTGGTTGTATGTTCAGTCCTACTGATGGCACCTCAGGCATTTGTCTTCTACTATAGCCTCGGGACCGAGCAAAGCCTTGGAGGGGAATTGGAAGACATAAATTGAAAGGTAAATCGATATATATATATATATAGACAGACAGACAGACATATAGATAGATAGATAGATAGATAGACAGATAGATAGATAGATAGATATGTTTTTATTATAGCCACACAGGGCTGAACACAGAAATTGGACGAAATACAAGCGTAGAGTTTTTCATTTTCGAGGTGGGCTGGGTGGGACACACAAAGAAAAGTCAAATCAATAGGGATTGTAATCGTTGGGGTGTGTGGTGTACAAAAATTATAAATCTTCCCAAAAACGGGAATAAATATTGTTTACAGTTTAGGTGTATCCTTGGAGTGAAAAACCTACAAAAAAGCACCAAGGTCACCTCAGGCAGTTCAAAATGTACATAAAAGTAAGTACCTTTTCTCTCGTTTTCTCTTTTTGTTACAAATTAATGCTTAAAATGGTGTCGTCTTTCATACTCACCAATTTTGCCACATTTACCCATTTTTTATTGAAGCTTTCATTCGACAACGCTTTCCTCTCTATCCTCATCCTCCTTTTCAAGTGGTACTTGAAAAAGTTGACGAGGGACTGACCAGAGAGGAAAGTGTTTGTTTGTAAACCTTTCAAACGCGTCCACCACACACATTCTTTCGCCATAGCTATCAGTGTTACGTAAACCGTTTTTCCTTCCCGTTTAAAGGAAGGTGGCGGAACAATATTCACGATAGACTCGGCCGATAAGCGGGCTCGTCCCACACGCGACAGCAGCCGTTCGACGAAGGTCCACAGCTCTGAAATATCTGGACACTGCACGAGTGCGTGCAGAACGGTTTCGTCGCTCTGACCGCATCTCGGGCAGGTCGGTCCGGTGGTTTTCGAACCGTGTCTGTAGACCTTCTCTCGAACTGGTAGTGCGTCCCGATAGCATTGCCAAGCCAGGGATCTCTGGAAATTATCCATAGGCCCCGGCCCGAACGTTGTCTTGAAAAGGCGAGTTAGGAATTTCTCGTCGACACCCAGGTTTGCCCCGAGAGTGTCGTCGGACCTCCCCTCCACTAGTCCTCTATAGAACGCATTGGTCGTTTGTAAGTTGCACAAGTTTGATCCCGGACGGCAGAGCTGTTGTAGAGCTTGGCGACACTCGCGGTGCCAATCGCCCAGTTTCGGTCTCTTTTTGATCCATGTTTGCAGTTCGGTGAGTGAGACGAGCTGCGGGAAGGCGAGCCTCACAAACGGCGCCCACACCTGTTCACCGTCTTCAATGAAGTTCCAGAGATGCCGCAGTCTCAGCGCATGTCTGCGCATCATTAACCACGGCATCCCCAGTCCTCCATGTAACGGTTGTTGACAGCAAATGGATCGCCTCACCATCGGAACGCCACCCTTCCACAGAAAGCGGAAGAGTATGCGTTCTAGTTTCGTGATGGTGGCATTGGGACAAGGTACGACGGTCAGGCGGTAATCAATGACTGATGCGATATACGCATTAGCCACCTCCGCCCGACCTTTTAGAGATAACTTTCTCTCGGCCCATGTTTGGCTGAGTTTGATTACTCTACTGGTGATTTCGTCCCAGTTCTTATCCATCTGGAGGTCCGGATTGAACCAGACCCCGAGCAGTTTAACCGGTCCGTCCGTCCAGCGTCCCACTACGGAGTCACTGTTGGACGGTATAGGCTTGCTTCTCCAGGTGCCGAGTAGCAAACCCACCGACTTTTCCGGGTTAAGTTTTGCTCCTGTCACCGTTTCGTATTCTTTAAGTGTCTCGCTTAGCATCTCGACGTGCTTTTCGCTCGACACTATGACGGTGACATCGTCCGCATATGCAGACACGCTCGTCCCGCAACCCAGCTCCCGTGGGATACCCCTCAGTGTCGCCAGCTTCCGCAGTAGTGGTTCGAGCGTCAATACATACAGAAGCGCCGACAGGGGACATCCCTGACGGACCGAACGCTTGATGTCGAAAGGTTTTGACAGGTGACCGTTCACCCGAATTACCGATCGGATGCCGCTATACAAGGCAGCGATCCAACCGCGGAAAACGGGACCAAAGCCAGCCGCCCTGAGGACGGCCGCCAGGTATCGATGGTCCACCCTATCGAAGGCTTTAGATTGATCTAAATTGATCAACGCCCCACCCATGCCAGGATCCTTAACTACCCTGTCCATGATGTAGCGCATGAGGTGGAGGTTGTCATGGATGCTTCTGCCCGGCACTGCGCATGTTTGCGCCTTGTCGACCAGTTTATCGATGACAAGCGCCAACCTCTCGGCTATTACTTTGGCCAAAATGTTCAAATCTGCGTTGAGCAGAGTGATGGGCCTGAAATTATCTATAAAATTCCCCTTGTTTGGGTCTTTCTTCAGCAATGTCACTGCACCTCGGCTCACGAAACTGGGAATTCTCCCGTTTTGTTGCCAGTTGCAGTAGACTGATGCCAAGAGGTCTCCAAACAAGTCTGGCATTTGGCAATACAGCTCGTAGGGTAGACCATCCAATCCAGGCGACTTATCCCTCGCGCAGCCCGCCATAGCATCCCTTATTTCAGCAGCTGTGATGGGACCCTCACAACACTCTGCTTCTCCCGCCGTGAGCCGCGGCAGGCCAGTCAGGTAGGCACTGAAGTCCATCCTGCGTTCCGACCCACCGCTCGCACCAAACAGTCGAGCAAAGTGCTGTTGAAAGGCCCCACACATCCTTTCGGGTTCGAGTAAACTGCATCCTTGTTCATCAATTAGAGACCGAATAGTGGCTCTGTCACCGCGTTGCGCCTCCGCCACCCGGGCTTCTCGCGCAGCTTCGATCCCTTCGTTCCTTAAGGCACGCATTTTAGCTCTGACGACGCAACCTTCGTGTTTGGCGTTGAGGTGTTGGTCGAGGGCCATCCTCGCTGCCAAAACGTTGGTTGCGCTGCCAGTTGTAAGTGCCTCTTCTAGTTTCTTGACTAAGTCTCCCTCTATTCTATTTCGATCTATCGCTAGTTCTTTACTAAACCTAATAGATTCCGATTTAATTGCTATTTTCAGGGCAAACCACCATCGGTTGTTAACGATGGCTCCTGTTAACGCCCTCTTAATTAATTCGTTAATCCGGTTCCTGTAAACTTGCCGCGCTAAGAGCGAAGCGTTCAGTTTCCAGTAACCGGGACCCTGCCTATGTGTTTTATCTAAGTCGAGCGTACACGTCACAAATTTGTGATCCGTGTAGCTGACTATTTTAAATTGTGGACATCCTACACTAACTCTATCCGCTGTCCTACATAGAACTCTATCTAGATACGATCTCGACGATCCGACGCGGTTTGTCCAAGTCCACGTTGGCACGTTCGGATAGTCGAGTCGGAACCTGTCAGACAAATGGAAACGTCTGAGCAGGTCTTTAAGGCACTTACATCCCCTTCTACTCCTATCCATTCCCACATAGTCTAGATGCGTGTCCAAGGTAGCGTTCCAGTCCCCTACTAATAGTAAAGGTCTTGACGTTCCCAGGAAAAACTCTAGACGTCTAAAGAAATCCGCCCGACCCGTTAAGGACGGTGCATACACTGCCATCAGACGGAAAGCACATCCGTTTGTACCATCGACGTCCACGACAACCAGCCTACCCTCCGGGTCTAGGAATATTGGCCTTACTTTTAGGTTCAGACTCTTTCGAAAAAACACCGCGGTACCACCACCACCCATGTTTGGCAGACAGGGAGAAAAATAAATGTCGAATTGTCCGCCAAACATGGACTTGAGGGTCCGCGGGTTACTGAGTCTGGTTTCACTGATAGCTATTATTTCTATGTTCTGTGACCTGATGTCATTTAGAAGATATCCTTGCTTCCAAGCTGACGCCAAGCCACGTACATTTACACAACCTATTTTAAGCATAATTTAGTCGAAAAGTGTAAAGAGTCGAGAGAGAAGGTTACTTACTCATTTCGACAGTTTTACACTGTTCCTCCTTAGAAGTGTCTATGAGTAAGTCTTTGTATAATTTTTTAGAGAGGTATTTTTGGAAACCCCCTACCGCATTTGGATAGAGGGATTTGAGTGTGTGGTGCTGTGTTGGTGTCAAATGTAATATTTTTATATGTTCTGGTGGTGTTGTTCTTGGATGATTGTTTGTTTTCATGTCATCTTCACATATGTTTGTGTGATATGCAATATACTCCATTAATTTTGTGTCTTTTGTGTTTATGGCCGAGAGCATTGTATGCGTTTTTGTGGTGTTGGTGTTGGTGTTAGTTTGGTTTTGTAAGGGGCTTTCAGGGTTTGTGTACCTCCCTGCTTTGCTTGTGCTTGGTTTTGTCTTTTTTAATCTTTTTCTCTTACCCCCTGTGGCTATCTGCCATTCCACTGGACTGTCATCGTTTGACGAAAAGTCCGACAGATCAGAGGGGGGTAAGGGCAAGGCATCAGGTTCTATGCCTGTATTGTGTGGTGTGTGTGTTGTTGGGGATTTAGGTTTTGCATTTGTTTTTTCTTCGTTGATGTTTGTTTTCTTCGTTGTTGTTCTTGGTATTGGTGTTGGTCTATCTTTTGATGTTGGTGGTGGTGTTGTTTCCCTAATTGGTTTTGGTGTTGGAGTTGATTGTGGTGGTGTTTTTTCTTTTCTTGGTGTTGATGGTGATGTCGTTTGGTTTACTTTGTTGATGATCACTTGTGGGTTTGGTGGTGTTGGTAGCAAAGGTTGTTTTTTATTTATTTTTTGTTTTGGTTGTAACTGTTCTTGTTTCTTTTTTTGTGCCAAAACGCACTTTGAAATTAGGTGTTCTTGGCTTCCGCAGAGGTAGCAAAGCGGTTTTTTACCCTCCGCCACCACATAGAGGCTTTGTCCATTTTCCAAGTGAATCACATTCGGCAACTTTTCCAGTGAATCTTGATCCATCTGGATCAAAATTTCAATGCTTTTTCCGGTCCAGCTGTTATTATGAACAACAGTGGTTTCTAACACATTTATTGTTTTCAAATGAAAACATATCGCCGAAGTAATCCACTTGGACTCAATTTCCGGAGGGACATTATTTATTTTTATTCTACTCACTCTCTGTCCCATGTAGTATGGGACCATGATTAGTTCATCATTTTGTAAGGCTTCCATACTATACAATTTCGCCTCTTCTTCATTATTGAAACGAAATTGTACTGTATTAAATTGCAAACCCCAGTTTATATATTCTTTAATTTTCATGATTTTTTTGGCACATTTCTCAATTTCTGTTTTTGTAATTGGATTTGTTAATTTTTTACTTTTTCTTATTATTTTGTAAATGATGGTTCTTTTTTCCACGTCTTCTCTCACTTCTTTTGGGGTATGTAAAATTAAATTTTGTCCGGACGTAGAAAAAAGGGACCTGGTCTCTATAAGTTCTTTGTTTGTAAAATGTAAAGTTTCTTTTTTTTGTTTTAGCATGTCTGCAAAGTTTTTGTTGTTGTTGTTGGTGGTGGTGGTGGTGGTTGTGGT
Organism: Octopus bimaculoides; assembly: GCF_046866305.1. Lineage (NCBI taxonomy): Eukaryota > Metazoa > Mollusca > Cephalopoda > Octopoda > Octopodidae > Octopus > Octopus bimaculoides. The sequence goes on along the minus strand of NC_142928.1, from coordinate 189,046,212 downwards.
GTTGTGGCTTCTGTTCATTTTTCCTTCCTCTCTTTCGCTTGCTGTTTGTGAAGAGAGTAAAGGTTGAGTTGAACTGTTGCTGCTGCTGCTGCTACTTTTGTTGTTGTTGTTATCGTTGTTGTTGTTGGTGGTGGTGGTGATGATGGCGTCAGCAGCAAAGGTGCTTACATCAGAGATATTTGTGACGGTTTTTACGCATGGTTTTGTAACCTTGGTTACAGTTTTGTTTTTGTTGTTGGTGTTGTTGGTGGTGACAGGGCTTTTAACAGTATCGATGACGTTGACAGCTTTGACTTTAGAATCTGTTGCTTCATTCTTTTTCTCGATGTCTGTTATTGTTTTGGTGTGTGTGCGCGTGCATGATTTATTTTTTTGTTCTCCTAGCGTCTCAAGTCTAGGAAAATGTTCGTTCATTAAAGTTTCTGTCCAGCGTTCTATGACTATGTTTCTCGACATTTTTCAATGTCGAGAAGAAAATATATAATTTTAAAAAGGTTGAAACTGCCCCTAAAGGGCCAATTCCTACCTTGAAAACACAATAAAAAGAAAGTTTGGTGCTTCACACACCTTATATACAAAAATTCCAACAAAATATGGGCAATAAAAGGTCAAATAAACGTTTACCTTCGCAGCCGATGTGACAGCACGTCCGTGAGAAGAGATAGATAGATAGATAGATAGACAGACAGATAGATAGATAGATAGATAGATAGATAGATAGATAGACAGACAGACAGACAGATAGATAGATAGATAGATAGATAGATAGATAGATAGATAGACAGACAGACAGATAGATAGATAGATAGATAGATAGATAGATAGATAGATAGATAGATAGATAGATAGACAGATAGATAGATAGATAGATAGATAGATAGATAGATAGATAGATAGATAGATAGATACGTACAGGGTGATTGAAACGTAACTCCCTATTTTAAAATACTTATAATTTAGTTATTAAATATAATTTTTTAGGTAGGTAGGTAGGTAGGTAGGTAGGTAGGTAGGTAGACATACGTACGCGCGTCTGTGTGTATCTCTGCATTGTATGTGTAGGTGTGTAACAGCGTACGTCTTTTTAGCGCGTCCGAATGTGTGTAGATGCATGTATTTTTTTCTACTTTTTCTACTAATAAATATAATTGCCATTTTGTACATACACACTTTTATATCCATCAGTAATGACTTTCTCACTGGTAAAGCCTTCCCTGTATATTGCTCATATGTAATATATGTAATATATATACATATATATATATATACATACATACATATACATAAACATACATATACATATACATACATATACATATACATACATATACATATACATACATACACATACATATACATATACATACATATACAAATACATACATATACATATACATACATACATATACATGCACACATGAATATATACATATATACATAAATATATACATATATATATAGATATATACATACATATATACATATATAACTCTATACATAAATATATACATATATAAATATATACATAAATATATACATAAATATATAAATATATATATATATATATATATATATATATATATATATATATATATATATATATATATATATATATATATATATATATTTATTTATTTATTTATTTATGTGTTTCAGCCAAGTGGCTGTGGTCATGCTGGTGCACCACCGTGATTTTCACGTTCCTTGCATGGCTCTTCTCCCCCACCTGACATGGTCCAATCAAGAGTTTTGATGGCACATCTGGTGTATAAGAGAATTTGACATAGCTGCCCTAAACTGCGTCTCATTACGAGCCATTGGTTCGTCTGGTATCGTGGAGAGGAAAGTGTCAAGTTTTGTCTTGAAGACCTCCGCATCCATGTCTTGCATGTCTCTCAAATGTTTTGGCAGGGCATTGAAGAGCTGAGGTCCTCTGAAACCGAGGCTGCTGCAGTATCTCGTTCTTATGTGAGATGCAGTGGACGGTACCTTTGGCACCATGCAGTGGCGACCCGTGCGGGCATTCCTGTAGTACTTGATACCAAAGTTTGGCACCAGCCCTTCCAGTATTTTCCATATGTATATTATTACATATCTCTCCCGCCTGCGCTCCAGGGAGTAGAGACCTAGTGCCTTCAGTCGCTCCCTGTAGTTCATCTGTTGGACTGTGGCGATCTATTTTGTATAGTGCCGCTGAAGTGCCTCGAGTTCTGCTGTCCGCTTAACACTATGTGGTGACCACAACTAAGAGCAATAGTCTAGGCGGCTCAGAACAAATGTCTTCCATAGAGTCAACATGACTTTTTGATCCCTTGTACGGAATGTCCTCAGTATCCACCCTGCCAGTTGTCTGCACTTTGCTGTCAACTTGACAATGTGCATGTGAAATGATGCGTCACTACACATGTTGATGCCCAGATCTCTTACTGTTTGTGGTTCTGGAATTGCAGTACCTCCAGGCCCTGTGTATGCCAGTTGGGAGGTACTTGTGGCCTTGTAGCGCAGTACTTGAAATTTTTTTGCATTGAACTGCATATTATTTTGCTCTGCCCACTCATATATTGCACTTAGGTCATTCTGCAGGCTTACAATATCATCAGGATTCTTTATTGCCTGAGATATCTTTGTGTCATCAGCATAGCTAGTGACAGTGGCTCTCCGAGTGACCGTGGGCATGTCCAGAAGGGCCACTATGAACAGTAGTGGCCCCAGAACAGTTCCTTGTGGAACACCGCTCAATATTTGTGTTTCCCTAGATAGTTCTCCATTGGCTGCAACTGTCTGACTTCTACCATTCAGGAAGTCATGCAGCCACTCTCCTAATTTACCAGCTATGCCAAGGTTTCGCAGCTTGTGACATATCAAGCCATGATCAACTTTGTCAAAGGTTTTTGCAAAGTCGAGATATATCACATCAACATTTGAATGGTCAAGTAGCTGCTTCAGGACCCAGTCATAATGCTGCAAGAGCTGCGTGAGGCAGCTTCTACCTGGATGGAAACCATGCTGGGTCTCATTCAGCAAGTCATTTTCTTCTAGGAACGCAATCAATCTCCTTCTGACAATTCGTTCCATGACTTTGCTAATATGTGAAGTCAGAGAGATGGGCCTGTAGTTCCCAGCCTCTGCTCTGCTTCCACCTTTATGGATAGGACATATGGTGCCTTCCTTCAGCTTTTTGGGAAGTTTACCATTTGCAAGGAAACTCTGGAAGAGTATCCGGAGTGGTCCTGCTAATTCTTGTTTACACGACTTTCAGAGGACAGCTGGGAAACCATCGGGGCCAGTTGCCGAATTTGAGCTCATTTCATTTATGGCAGCTATCACATCCTCCTCCTCAATGTCGATGTAGGTAATGGATGCAGTCCCCTTCTGCTGAGTGCTATTGTCAAAGAAATCAGCTGGGTTCTTTATCTGCATGTGGCTCAGAGGAGAGGTGAAGACACTCTTGAATTGTGTACTGAGCACTTCACTTATCCATGTGGGATCTGCAGTCAGTGAGCCATTAGGCAGGAATAAGGGTCCTATCTTATACTGCACCGTAGCAGTCTCCTTTGCAAATCTATAGAAAGCCTTGGGGTTTGTTTTTGTGCTTTCTACTGCTCTCTTCTCCTTCTCTGCTCTCTCCTTTACATACATACATACATACATATATATATGTACATATACATATATATATATATATATATATATATACATAAATATATACATATACTTCACCAGGTGGTCCTAGTGAGTTAGACATGGCCTGTGCCTATACTGGCTGAAACTTATCAAAGTTATATATATATATATATATATATATATATATATATATATATATATATATATATATATATATATATCATTGTGTATAGAAGAATATATTAATCAATGACATTCCAAATAAGTTTGGTTATTTGAATTTTTGGATCTAGTTCAAAACGGGGGCAGCAGTTTTCATTTATGTTTTATGTAGTGTTTTTGGTACCGAAAGACTTTCAAACTTCGTATACTTATCTATTTTGTGTTATAGAACAGAAAAAAAATTTTGTATTCGAAGTTAATTCATGTAAAAAAATTGTCTTATTTCGATAATTTCAACCAATCACTGACAAGTATTCAGCTGTTTACAGTTACTCCTTTGGCAGTTTAAGCGGTGTAAAGCGTATTTAATCTCCATTACTTCTGACATTTTGCAGTAAGGCAACACACGTGTGTTCGTTTTCCTTCATTTTATTTTTAATATAATTTCGTTAACATCTGCCTGAACTGTATGTGTACAACATTTGCCCTAACCCTAACCCTAACCCTAACCCTAACCCTAACCCTAACCCTTCCCTCAAAAACCAGGCCTTGTGCCTATAATAGAAAGGTTTATTAGCTACTGCCAATATGCTTCAGCCATTTTTTGACAAGGAAATAATAATTTTATCACCGCCAAAATCGTTTGAGAATCGTTTGTTTACGTAGTCAGCACTTAATGTATTCGGCTGAATGGACGTCAGTCATTGGTTGAAATTACAGAAATACGACAACTTTAACATGAAATAAGTTGCAATATAATAATTTTTCTTAAGAAGACTAAGAGAAAAAGATGTTTTATATGACACATTCTACCAGTGTCCCAAGTTTCAAAGTGTTTCGTTAAGAAAATACTGGCGCCCCCGTTTTGAACTAGATCCGAATTTTTTACTATTTTACAATATTGAAATAAACTAGTACTTTCATGGGGTATGCAATCATCAGGTTCATGTAGTTACAGTGGTGTCCCACAATTTACAACTAACGCACTTACTTGTTCATTCACCTGCCTTCGTCTTTTGTTTTTCTGTAAATTTCAAGTATACACATACATACATATATACATATATATATATATATATATATATATATATATATGTGTGTGTGTGTGTGTGTGTGTGTGTGTATGTGTGTGTGTGTGTGTGTGTGTGTGTGTGTGTGTGTGTATAAATATATTGAGTAAGATATGAATAAGAGAAATAAAATAGAGATGCCCAAATAAAAGAATAAACATATAAACATCCAACTTAAATCTCATGCCACTGTAATTTTTCATATAAATTCTGTGAAAAGAATCTTTAAATTGGACATATTAAAGCGACTTAATAGATATCTTTGACATTAAAAATACCACAAAATAATTTAGAACTATTGACTACAAGAAAGTTTTTAAAATTTCAAATTATATTAGTTTCTTTTTACTGTGCTTTTTCTTTCCTAATTTACGGACGACTCTTTTGTTAGTTTCGCATCCTTTTTTTTTTTTTTTCTGAAATCTATAATAAGGATTCATTTCCCGTTCATCGGAAATCCTGTCGTATTAAATTCCCCGTTGATTTAATCTCCATAGAAATATTTTGAGATAATTCCCATTGTACGTTGTACTATGTTTGGTTGGTTAGAAATAAGAATAACATTGTGTTCTCATGCAGCAAACAAGCATTCAACGATGCATAAATGCATACATGAGATGGCGTAATGTCGAACAATATGTGATACATAAATGTCACACATATGTACAGTGATACATAAATGTCACACATATACACTTACAAGCGCACACATTAAAGTGCAATTTCTGAGTATGTATATGTGATTTTGTGATCGAGAGTGTGCGCGCGTGTATGTGTTTGACTATACAAATAGAAGGGAAATATTGATACATGCATTAGTGATTGTTTATATTTAAACATAGTATATATATTTATTTGCATATGGTGATGATATGGTGTGTCGCTATCAAATACGAATTCGAATGTGAATATGTATGCGTTATATATATATTGATGAGAAAAAGATATTCTCCGTATAGAATACACTTGCCAGTGCTCAAGAGAATTAAACATGAGCGGGTATAGAAATAAATGTAGGCACAAGCAAGTTAGACAGATCAGTATATAAAGTTTTACTATATTAATACACGTAATACAAGAAATGTATACAAAAATGTCTATATGTTTACATACCAAAAAGGTCTGACTTACACAAAATACAAATGTTTAGTGGATTAAAGGGGTTGAAGAAAAGTATTACAAATTCAACAGCTGTTTCTGGGGACTCGGCGTTCCAAAGTGATATTTGTAAATTGATTCCATCATAGAATGAGACGAGCCTCCGTCTTCAGGGAAGAGATCTTACATTTGAGGTGTTAAAGGAAAGAAGTTCAAAGGTGGAATGATGTTGTGGAGAGCTAAGTGTATTCGAGGACACTTAGCTAGTGAAATCAATCTGCAAACATTATTTTGAAGCGCCGAGCCCCCAGAAACAGCAGTTGAATTTGTAATACATTTCTTCAACCCTTTTAATCCTATATTTCATTTGCATTCTGCGTAAGTCGGGTCTTTTTTGAATGAAAACGTTCTTTTATTTTCTTTTGCTTGCTTCAGTCATTTGACTGCGGCCATGTTGGAGCACCGCGGTTAGTCGAACAAATCTACCCTATGACTTATTCTTTGTAAGCCTAGTACTTATTCTATCAGTCTCTTACGCCGAACTGATAAGTTACGGAGACGTAAACACACCAACATCGGAGGACAAACACAGGCATACATATATATATATATACGATGAGCTTCTTTCAGTTTCCGTCAACCAATTCCATTCACAAGGCTTTGGTCGACCAAAGGCTATAGTAGAAGACACTTGCCCAAGGTGCCACGCAGTGGGACTGAAACCGGAACCATGTGGTAGGAAAGTAAGTTTCTTACTACACAGCTACTCCTGCACCTATGTGTACATTTTTGTATACATTTCTTGTATTTTGTATATATTTCTTGTATTTCAAGAATTAATACAGTAACACTTTATATATTGATCTGTCTAACTTGCTTATCTTTTCATCTATCTATCTATTCATGTATCTATCCCTCTCCCCCTGTCTCTCTCACTCTGTCTCTCTATATATAGTTAGTTAAAGTAAGAAAGATAGACAGACAGATACATACATACATACATACGAGAAATCTTACAATAAACTGAATAAGGACATATATACAAGCATGCATACAAAATATACATATCTGTGTCTATCAAAGAAAAAATTATTAAATAGTGCAATACAGTAGTATTGCTTCCCAGTAAAACAACGCACCATCAGGTTAAAGTATAAATAAGATAGTGGTACAACGTTTTTGTG
>NC_142928.1:189029074-189034074 GCF_046866305.1 Octopus bimaculoides | reverse complement strand
AAAGACAATGGCACAAGATGTCACCAGATTTCGAAAGGTACTTCCTAACTACTCACACACTTATGTGTGTGTGTCTATATATTGAAGTATCTTTGGATGTTTTTTTATTAAATAAACGGAAATTAAAGAATTCCTAACTTTCCAAGCAAAGTGAATTAATGTTTGTCCTTCTTTAAATGTTTCTCTACACACACGTTTAAGTGGTTTCTTTTAAATCACGTTCACACTGAAATTGTGTGTCATAAATTGTCTTTCAGCAAGGTAAATAGGGGTAGGTTGTGCTTATAAAGCATTGGTAATTGATTTTATTTTTTAAGGTAGCCGAAAATTATAATTTTTCATGGTCGGAAAGAGCGCTGTAGGATGGCTTTTGTTTTATCAGCAGCATTGTTCCACACGCATATAAGTTGTAGAGACATACTTCTTGTTTCGATGTAAATGATAATCCAATGTGTCTGTCAGAAGCATTGGCTTAGATATGTGAAAAATATTCGGATTAATCTTGTTTGAAATTAAATCTATGTTCATTTTAATATGAAAAAAGTAAAAGCTGGGAGCATGCAAACAAACAAACATCGTGTTTCTACAAGTATATGATAATAATATTTACTTAGAAAAATGTAGGTTACTCAAGTGATATGTGGAAATATCAATGTAGTTGACTTTCCCCAGTGAGACTGATGCGTAAGTGTTCTGATTGGTGTACAGCAAGAGGCTATGAAAAGGAAGCTTGGCTGAGCAGAGATAGTATGAAATTATCTAGCTTAGATATGCAGGGGTCTTGTAGTATCAAAACGAGTACAGAAAATCTTGACAGAGCGTCTGTGGTTCAGAACTTGTAGTGTTTTGGTGAGTCTTTGCTGACTGGATATATTTTTCAAGGTGAGGCGAAACCCTATATGATAGGTTTTGTCTTTTACCAGGAGCAATATTGCATACACATATGACTTGCAAAGTCACACATCTTGTTTGGGAGTAAATTATGACTCAATTTATAATCATAGAGAGAAAAGCTACAATACACACAAGAAAGACATACTGGATGATAGTAATTTTATTTAAGTAAATAACTCAGAATAGTTCAGGGACAACAACGTTACTTTATCTTGTCTGATGCTATTTTGGATTGTCAGTGGCTTTGAAACACATTCCTGTATATATATAAGAGAAATGCTATGATTTTGAAATACAACTGTATTTAACTAAATTAAATGTTCAGATAACTTTTATATGTTTTCTGTTCGTTTTTGAAGTGGCATAATTTTAGAAGTCTAATAACATATATTTTCATTCTTTGTATTTATTCATTGCAGTCTCTCTCTCTCTCTCTCTCTCTCTCTCTCTCTCTCTCTCTCTCTCTCTCTCTCTCTCTCTTTCTTTCTTATTCTCTTTCTTACATTAAATTATCTCAGAGCCATTCATCTATATAAATAAAATGCTTCATTAAATTAATTTGACGTTTCATAAAATGAACATTTTTATATATTAAACTTCAATATATGCTGATTCTATTAGATATATTACGATGATAAACTTCAAAACCATATACACCTTCTCGACTTACGATCTATGCGACTTACAAACACAAACATTTTTTTTTAAATGAATAAATAAAAACTCGGACGTTGGGCAGCTGCGCGTACGATAACTATGGCAGCATCTGGCAAAGCAGGCCACCCTCGGACCCAGACATCCACTGCCTGCCACTGTCTCTCACTCAGTCGCTTTCAAGCATCAGTTGCCCGAATGGAATTAGTGTTGAAAAATATAAATCCGACATACGACCAGATCGACTTACGACCTGTCAGTCGGAACGAAACTCGGTCGTAAGTCGAAGAAGTGTATTTCAAATATCACATGATTACATTGTTACTTGGCACCAGTTCTAGTTATTTTCATTATGTTGTGAATATATTTTTCTGAATAGTATTTTCCGAAGGCGTTCTTTTTATATTCTTAATAACGCTAAGGATGCATACCAACCCGTCTGGCTGAACTTGGGATGTTGGAGAGAGAACGCAAATCCTTAATTTATACGCTACAAATGATCAAGATATTCAGGATTATGAAAATCTGCAAGACCTTCCTAATATTTAGAGGATGATGGTTAAAACAAGATGCTTTCCTTCACAATCTTGCTACCAAGCATGTGGTCGGTCAAAGTCTATTCTAAATTAGAAAGAGAAAGAGAACATACATGCATACACACATACACACACGTGTGTGTGTGTGTGTGTGTGTGTGTGTGTGTGTGTGTGTGTGTACATAGGCGCAGGCATGGCTGTGTGGTAAGAACATGGCACCGGGTTCATTACCATTGTATGCTGTGTGGCATCTTGATCGAGTGGCTTTTTCTATAGCCTCTGGCCGCTCAATATACCTTGTCGGCGAATTTGATAAACGGAAACTAAAAGAAGCCCGTCGTGATATGTGTGTGTGTGTATCTTTGCGCATATGTATTCCCCCTATCACCGCTTCAGAAAAAGATGTATGTGTGTGTGGTGTGTGGTGTGTGTGTATGTGTGTGTGTGTGTGTGTGCGTGTGTGTGTGTGTGTGTGTGTGTGTGTGTGTGTGTGTGTACTGACATACACACGTGTGTGGTTATGTCTTTGTGTTTATATTTAAGCGCCCTCCCTCGACCGCCGCTTAACAACAGGATGTTGGTTTGTTTACGACTCTGTAACGTAGCTGACAGGTAAGATATTAACAGAATAAGTACCAGGCTTAAAAAGCAAGCACGGAGATTGATTCAAAGCATTGCCCCTGTCTGTCCAATACACCAAACATCAAAAAGACGGAAGATAAATTATATTTATCCGTGCGAATGACCTGGCCATTGTAGGAAGGGAAATAATACGTTTTCTATTATTCCGTCCATCCATATAACACCAAGTAATTATACACACACACACACACACACACACACACACATATATATATATATATATATATATATATATATATATATATATATATATATGCGCAGGAGTGGCTATGTGGGTTCAGTCCTACTGCGAGACACCTTGGGCAAATGTCTTCTACTACAGCCTCGGGCCGACCAAAACCTTGTGAGTGGATTTAGTTGACGGAAACTGAAAGAAGCCCGTCGTATATACATGTATGTGTGTGTGTGTGTGTGTGTGTGTGTGTGTGTGGTGATGGCTTAACTGACTGAAACAGTCTCCAGTTCTTGTAGTGATGATGGTGGAGGATATCGAGTCCTTACTTACTTTTCTAAAATGCACCATAAATTTCAATAATATTGAGATCTGGGGACTGTGGTGGCCAGATAAGATGTTCAACTTTACTAGAATATTCTTCGTGCCATTCAGTAACGACTTTAGCTGTGTGAATTGGTGCATTATCATCCTGAAAGATTGCGTTCCCCTTCGCAAACAGTTCTGCAGCCATAGGATATTTTGTATGTATGTATGTATGTATGTATGCATGCATGTATGTGTGCATGTATGTATGTATGCATGTATGTATGTATGCATGTATGTATGTATATGTGCAGTTTGGCATGTTTTTATTTATGTATGTGTGGAGGCGCAATGGCCCAGTGGTTAGGGCATCGGACTCGCAGTCATAGGATCGCGGTTTCGACTCCCAGACCGGGCGTTGTGAGTGTTTATTGAGCGAAAACACCTAAAAGCTCCACGAGGCTCCGGCAGGGGGGAGGTGGCGAACCCTGCTGTACTCTTTCGCCACAACTTTCTCTCACTCTTACTTCCTGTTTCTGTTGTGCCCGTAATTCAAAGGGTCAGCCTTGTCACACTGTGTCACGCTGTGTATCCCCGAGAACTACGTTAAAAGTACACGTGTCTGTGGAGTACTCAGCCACTTGCACGTTAATTTCACGAGAAGGTTGTTCCGTTGATCGGATCAACTGGAACCCTCGACGTCGTAAGCGACGGAGTGCCAACAATTTATGTATGTATTCTCATGCATATAGTTGCATATCTAGGCATGCTCATATATACTTAAATTATAAACTTCTGGAAAGTTTTACAGATTTTTACAGTTCCAGTGATGGATTGGATCTGTAGTCTTCGAATTAGCTTTCACCCTCCCGGTTTTAAGAAGCCTAATTTCTCAAGATTGGCATTTAGGCAGTGTGTTACATACCCCAGGGCCCCAATAATTACAAGTATAAATATGAACTGGACGGCGTACTGCAGATTTCTCAGTAGTTCAGCATAGGTGTTCTCTTTTTCACCGATCTTTAGTTTCATGTTAACATCCTCTGGGCAGCTAATTTCCACAACTGTGCGCAATTTCTCTTCTTTATCCCAAATCATTATATCAGGTCTGTTGTGCTTACATTTTATTGAGGTTTTCACTTGTACATTCCACCAGTATGTATGTATGTATGTATGTATTATTGAAAATGTACTCTACACACATTTACTTTATTTGCACAGCAGCGAAACTTGCAATATAAAAACCAGTTTAGTACACTTTTCGAAAAGAAACAAAGAAAAAATATATACATTGCTACATAAATGCACACACACACACACACACACACACACACACACACACACACACACATACGTATAAGTCTTGTGTATGTATGTTTGCATGCGTATTTGTGTATATGTCCTTGTGTGGAGGTGGAGGTGTAGTTGCGTATGCTTTGGGAAATCATGACACGACATCCTCTTTATATAACAATACTAAGAACAACGCCGTCTTAGTTTGTAGTTGAGATATTACACATAAGTGTACATTTCATAATTAATTTTGAAATTAATTATAAAAATTTAGTTCAGTCAATAACATGATTTGAGTAGCAACGAATTGAAATAAATTAGCCAAATGAAAGGTTTCAAATATAAATTACAATTAAATATGTGGTAATTTAGTTGAAAATTGCCTCTAATACTTATTGATATCTATGTGTGTATATGTACTTGTGTATACATACATACATACATATATATATATATATATATATATATATATATATATATATATATATATATATATATATATA
>NC_142928.1:188996574-189021574 GCF_046866305.1 Octopus bimaculoides | reverse complement strand
ACAGTGCAGAAGTAATTTCATCGGGTTACATAATAATACGTTACAGTGTTTTAATAAGTACATTTTGCTACTGTGTGTGTAAGGATGGTGTTGGTAAATTCGTCGTGCTAATTAAAGCTTACAACACACTCTCTCTTCCATATCAATTATTTAATATATGTCCATATATATGTATGTATATATATATATATATATATATATATATATATATATATATATATATATATATATATATATATATATATATATATATATATATGTATATATATATATATATATATACATATATACAGTATTTCACAGAAGCATGTACACACCTAAAGTTTTTCAGTAAAATTGCCATTACTCTGATAATATCGAAAGAAAGCAAACGAAATTTGCACTGAGTAAAATATAGTATACATGCAAACATTAAACAATTTTGAAACACAAAGCAATAAACATTTTCAGAGATATGAACGAAATATTAATTTTCAAACGTTACAAGAATATGTACACCCTGAAGGAAATTTGCTATATTCAGTATTTTATCCACTATTTTTACTAAATTCAGACATTGGTGATAATTCCAATTCTAATAAATTATTTCTCCTGGCATTTTTGCACCGGTCCCTGTTATTGCATCTGCAGGAATTCTGATTTGTGTACCGTGGTGAAAATCTTCATTGAGATTTAAATGGCACCAAAAGGAAAAGAATTGTTTGAAGATTTGAAGAAAATTATTTTTTATTTACACAAGAATGGTTTAGGATACAAGTTAATTAGCAAATGAATACATATTAGCGTAAACACAGTTGCCAAAGGAACTCAGAAGTACAAAGCTACTGGACGGCTGGACAATAAACAACGTCAAGTTCGTCCTTCTATTTTAACTGCGCGTGATATTCGCCATATCCAATGTTGTTTGAGGAGCAACAGGCGCGTACCGCTTCATCTTTGGCTCAAGAAGAAGTGTCTTCTCTTATTGGAAGGAATGTATCTACTCAAACAGTTTGCCGAAGTTTGAACTCGTGTCGTCTTCCTCGCAAAAAGCCTCTCCTCACTACCAGGCATAAATTTAGTCATCTTTCTTTTGCCGAAACCTATGTGGGGAAAGGAAAGAGTTTTGGAATAAAATTCTATTGACGAGACTAAAATCAACATGTTTGCCACTTGCACGTTAATTTCACGAGCAAGCTGTTCCGTTGATCGGATCAACTGGAACCCTCGTCGTCGTAACCGACGGAGTGCCAATATATATATATATATATATATATATATATATATATATATTGTAGTTCTTTATTTCTTTACCATGAATTTTTTTATTAGTATGCATTATCTAAAAAGTATAATAATATATAAACGAAATTGTTACAAACACACATATGGACGCACATACTTACATATAAGCACGAACACATAAGTGCGTGCACACATACGAGCTTGCACACACTCACATGCTCATACCGAACAGTTTCGAAACAACGCCAAAACAACGCCAAAACAACGCCAGATCATATATTCAAAATAAATGGAAGTGGAGAGACAAGTTACTGAAGATATTGCAAGAGTGCAATGAAATAATTTAACAAAAAACTATATAAATTAATGAAGGACTGAACCAGTGCGTGTGTTTATTACCGGCATAATGCCTCTCCCAAGATTTAATTGTATTTCTCTCAACACACGTATCCACATCAAGAATCTTGTACACGAAATACACATACGAAATATTTTATATATTTTCCCAATATTTCCCAATAACTTGTATCACTCATTGCTACATTAATGTCTTAACCGCTTTAAACGTATTCACTCTTCTTTTCAACCAAACGCGACTGCTGTTATTCTTACCCAACCAACTTATTCTCCTCACACCCTCTCCTTTCTTCCTTTATTTCTTTCTTATCTTCTGCACTTATTTTTATCTCCCGTTGATCATTAAGGATGTCTTTGAAGATTCTCTAGAAATGCCCATCCTAGTTGATTTATGATACTCCGTACAATGATTCGCAGTTTTAATACTATCTTACATCCTCGACCAGATAAATGTCTGAATATACAAACTAATTAATAAATCCAACTTCAAAAAATGATCTAATCAATTGTTACACACTAAAACCGCCATCTTTACCTTTTCTTTTGTCATGTTTGAAGCAAATTCTACCTACAAGCGTATAAATCCTTCCACCGACCATCAAATAAATTACAAACTAGAAGATAGACTGACTAATCCGCTTAGTAACTTCCACACCGCCACACTTCAAACGCTAGTGAAAACCTTTGAAAACCTTTTGTGTTAACAACGTATCCAATTACGATATTACAATCCTTATTTATTCGTTAACGGATTTCTCTTAAGAAATTTATGTATACATATGGGACAAAGTAGTTATTTTCATGCATAAAAATGATAGTGATACTTGATTTTGCTATTGTTGTTTCCAGTCAACAAAATAAAACGTCAAAACACGTGACAGTCTATAATGTGTATATTTAAGTGTGTGTGTGTGTATGCACACATATACATATCTGATATATATATATATATATTCTTTCTGTGTTCCTTTCTGTGGAAGAGCATACGCTCGAAACGTTAAAGACTTTTTCAATTCCCGAGTATTATACTAATACATCTGTTTGTTTTCTACACCACCTGTTTTCGTCTGTTGTTTTTTTTATGAATTCTCCTTATATATATATATTTGAAAGAAAATTATTCCACACGAGTAAAAATATAATAAAAAGAAGCTGAAAATCCACTGGGAGTTTTTTATAGATGATTTATCTTTAAAGACTCAACTGGTTTCACAGATTTTTCTTATTCCCAATATGTGAGTGACATAGAAAGATGTGCGCTATGCGGCAACTGTCTTGCTTCTAAGTGGAGTTCGAAAGTACCCTTGTTTTTAAGGAGAGAACCTGACTCAGTTTAATATCTGCTAGGGGTGTCATTTGTTTGAAAGAGGATGATCACGTGATTATATTTAGAAATTTTTATAAGTTCAATGTTACATACGTTGTTAATATCACGTGACAATAGTTTTGCGACTCCAGGTCATCAGTGTCATTCGGGCTCATTATAGGTTTCGCATAAGAATTTCACGTTTTGCTGCAGTACTTCTAACCCCAAATAGCTTATTTTTTTATATATAACACTATGTCTTTCTCCATTGCTAAGTTAAGAGTAAAAATAAAGCGCCCTGAGAAACACAACTGACCTTTACACACAGACGCACAGAATAACAGCAATCAAATAACGTTTTCAGAAAAGAAATCAACCAGCTTGATGTCTTAACCGCTTAATTCACTGTTCCATATTTGTGAACAGTGAATATGGAACAGTGAATGCATGCAAGATTTTTCACAAGTTCAAAATGTGACTTTGCTTTTGTTATGTCCATTTCAGTGATGGAGATTTGTATGGTTGTTAGAAACCAGCAGCTCACTTGCAGGAACACTTCAAAT
Organism: Octopus bimaculoides; assembly: GCF_046866305.1. Lineage (NCBI taxonomy): Eukaryota > Metazoa > Mollusca > Cephalopoda > Octopoda > Octopodidae > Octopus > Octopus bimaculoides. Next base: position 189,018,124 of record NC_142928.1, on the reverse strand, counting down.
AATTAACAGAAAAGAACACATATGCACACATACGTAAATACATAGGAATGGCTGTGTGGTAAGTAGCTTGCTTACGAACCACGTGGTTCTGGATTCAGTCCCATTGCGTGGCACCTTGGGCAAGTGTCTTTTACTATAGCCTCGGGCCTACCAAAGCCTTGTGAGTGGATTTGGAAGACGGAAACTGAAAGAAGCCCGTCGTGTATATATATATATATATATATATATATATATATATATATATATTTATTTATTTATGTATGTATGTGTGTGTATATGTTTGTGTGTTTGTGTTTGTCCCTCCAACATCGCTTGAGACAACCGATGCTGGTGTGTTTACGTCCCCGTAACTTAGCGGTTCGGCAAAAGAGACCGATAGAATAAGTTCTAGGCTTACAAAGAATAACTCCTGTGATCGATTTGCTCGACTAAAGGCGTTGCTCCAGCATGACCACAGTCAAATGACTGAAACAAGTAAAAGAGTAAAAGAGGATACATGCATACATAGATGCATGCATTATATACATTACATCTGTTTGTAGAAAATTATGACTCAATGACAATAGAATTTTACAGGAAAAATTCAAAGAAACACGTTGCGTGCTTGCGTGTGTGTTCCAGTGCCGCCGTTTGTGTGTCAGTCTTTTAGTTTCATCTATCTCTTATGCTATTTTACAACAGTTTGGACAAACAGTCGCAAGTACTAATGAAACATTTTCCCAATAAATCAAGAATGAGATTTCTATTTTGGTTGCGTATGATTAGTACTAATTTATCGACCATTTGTCACCATGGTTATCCATATCAACAAAACGTTATAAAATCCTTTGTTGATTGAACAATGGATCATTTGTATTAAGATCGCATCTACTTTCTTTTTATATGTAAAACACTCACAAGAATAAACATCAACCAAAACAAGATTTCATAAATTTCCGTAGCTTCCTCACTTACAAAATTACAATTAAGATTTTGAATAGAATTAACATTGTGTGAGCAATTTAATTTAAAAAATTGAATGTTTAAGTAACTCTAATTCCAATTTCCTTGGCAGTCAAAAGCGCAGACGTAACTGTGTGGTTAAGAAGTTCGCTTTGCAACCACATGCCTTCGGATCCAATCCCTCTGGCCATCATTGTATCAAGTGTCTGCTATTGCAGTTCGGGGCCGACCAAGAAGACCCGTTCTCTCTCTCTCTCTCTCTCTCTCTCTCTCTCTCTCTCTCTCTCTCTATCTCTATCTCTATCTCTCTCTCTCTCTCTCTCTCTCTCTCATATATATATATGTGCACGCATAAATTCAGACACACACAAACATATATATACAATGTAACTAGGCATTAGAGATTGCTTATATAATTTTTATTATCACTGAAGTCACGACGAAAACATATTTTAAACAGACAACACTAATGGGGACCCTTTATTTTCTTATTGTCTTATTTCTTATTACTTCTTTTCCAGATGGCCTGTCGCTTGATTTTTCAGGAGCGAGCTAAGATAGCAGCACGCTATGTGAAGTGTGGAATTCCATTGTTTTGGTTCAGAGATGGTTCAGAGATGCATGGAAAGGTAAGCATGTCCAGAGGCAATAAAAAATTGTCATCCAAAGCCGATGACCACGGGTTCTGTGAATGATGCAAGAAGAAGCGGCCGTCCAACCATATCCCGATCAGCGGAGAGCGTGGTAGCAGTGCAGGAAATGTTTAACCACAACCCGCAAAAATCAACAGGTCAAGCAGCTCGTGAAAGTAGACTAACAAGACACACAATACGGACGGTGTTGCATAAAGAATTGAATTTTCGTCCGTGAAAAGCCCATTACGTGGAAGAGCTAAACCCGAAGATTGTGAGCGCAGAAGTCCAGATCTCACATCATATCATTTTTACCTGTGGGGTTACACAAAAGAGGTGTACTAGAGAAAACCTCGCACACTAGACGACTTGGAGACACGGATACAGATTTTCAATGATATCTCAGGAGACGTCCTTCAGAAGGTTCACTACATCCCAGGCCGTTTGAGGAAACGGATTGACGCCACCGGTGCTTACGTTAAAATATGAAGCTTTACTTTCATTTTCCCATGTAATAAAGAACATGTATAATTTGTTTCAATAAATTTGTAAAAGGAATTTGGCTTTTATTACCAATTTTTAATGCATACTTACTTTTCACCCACCCTGTATATATGTATGTGTGTATTTATGTATGTATGTATTTATGTTATATATGTATATATATATATATATATATATATATATATATATATATATATATATATATATATACTCATATTTTAAGTTCTAATTTCCTGTTTGTATGGACAAACCTATATAACCTCTATATATATTTATATGTGCGTATTTATATAGATGTATGCACGAAACTTTCAAGAATAAGCACTAGGGTCGACCTGCTTGTGTAAACCCTAGAAGACCATGCCCCATCCTGGCGACTGTCCCGTGACTAAAACAGGTAAAAAAATAAACATCCTATAAATACGCATTGTATTTTATTTATACGTTGAAAAGTGTAATGCAGGCAGGGGTGTTGTTTTCGAAAAGGTATACAATGTTTGCATCTAATTAATCCTTGTCACGGGAAGTTATATATATTGGATGTCATTTGATTCTTTAATAAATGTTTAATACTCCATACGTTCTTGTTTCTGTCATTAACAGATATATCAATTTGATAGAAATGACATTAATCCAACAATACGCGCTGTCATTTACCTTGTAGGTGACTGACTTTATGTAGCATTACTTAATATGTTCAGCAAGCTTCTTTTTTAATTAGAATAAGTCGCCTATTCTGATTATAGTGCTATAGTATTTTAAAATAAAATGTAACCAATGAACATTCACCCATGTATGTATGTTCTCATCCGTTTTAAATTATTTTGATTCTTCCTTTGAGAAAGAAGCTGCTTTCTCATAAAGACACAAACTTCCGTCATTGCAATTCAGATAACAAAAACAATATCATATGTTAAACTTAAGAAGAGTCTTGCATGATTTTACTGTTCCACTTACATATTGTATTTATAATGAGCAAGTTAATCGGTTGATTTGTTTTTCTGGAAACCCTAGCTTATCAAAATTGTTACATAGGCATTTACTCAAAAAACTAAAGGTAACAATTATTATTGATATATAAATGAAAATTTATAATCTGGATATAGACGCAGTTGTCCAAAGTTATCCTCATGTGTATGTATAAATTTATGTATTTTTCTATGAAATCTGTTTATGTTCTTCGTGGAGCTCAAGCCAACCAATAACAAAATGACAAGACTGAGTTTGACGTTGTTTGTAAATATATGACACAATGAAATTTTATTAGACATTCGAAAGATTCTCCATCCGAGATTCTTTGAATGAATATATGTGCACACTTGGTTCTGTGTATCGCCATAGGCAAATACAAAAAAGTAATCATGCACACACACACACACACACACACACACACACACACACATATTTACACATGCAGATATACATATGCACACACACTAGCACACACACATAAGCAACAAAATACTAATAGGACTTGATCACACAGAATCTAATTGCAGGGGAATACATGCATATATCTACATATATGCACAAAGTTATTCAACCTACATATTGCCAAAATCCTACTTTATTCACAAAACAAACAAAATACGTGTGTCAATTACTACGGCACTGCGTCGGTTACGGCGGCGAGGGTTCCAGTTCATCCAATCAACGGAACAGCCTGCTCGTGAAATTAACGTGCAAGTAGCTGAGCACTCCACAGACACGTGTACCATTAACATAGTTTTTGAGGAGATTTAACGTGACACAGAGCGTCATAAGGCTGGCTCTTTGAAATACAAGTACAACAGAAACAGAAAGAAAGAGTGAGAGAAAGTTGTGGTGAAAGAGTACAGCAGGGTTTGCCACCGACCCCTGCCGGAGCTTCGTGGAGCTTTCAGTGTTTTCGCTTAATAAACACTCACAACGCCCGGTCTGGGAATCGAAACCACGATCTTATGATCACGAATCCGCTGCCCTAACCACTGGGCCATTGCACCTCCACTGTGTCAATTACGAATATAAGAAATAGGCGCAAGCGGTGGAAGCAGGTAGAAGACAATACAGAGAAGCATTTAACCTTCGTCAGTTATCTCGCCAAGGTAGCTGATAGTTTTGACGGCATGAGTAGCATTAGCAAGCCATTAGATACGGTTGTTAGGGCATTTCATGGAGAAATGGTCCTACTATACAAAATCTACTGCTTATCTTCTCTGTGACTTTTCGTACTCAACTTCCCATCTTCTAATTCCGCTCTACCTACAAAATCCTCATTTCACCTTCTATTCCCCAAATAAGATGACGAATCGCTCTACTCTCCGCTTAAAGATATCGTCTAACTATTTCACCCTGTTTTAATTTTTCTGCCACTTGTGGCATATTTGTATTGTGTTTATTTGTCTCGTTTATTTAAATTATAACATTATAAAATATGTTATTATTTAAATTATAACATTATAAAATATGTTATTATTTAAATTATAACATTATAAAATATAATGTTATTATTTAAATTATAACATTATAAAATATAATGTTATTATTTAAATTATAACATTATAAAATATAATGTTATTATTTAAATTATAACATTATAAAATATAATGTTATTATTTAAATTATAACATTATAAAATTTAATGTTATATTTTATGCAATAAACAGATTTATACAAGTCTATATTTAAGAGATGAGGAATTATGTACATTATTTACAATTGACGGATATTTGTCCTCATCTTGTTTGTTGTTAACACAACGTTTCGGCTGATATACCCTCCAGCCTTCAGATGTCTTGGGGAAATTTTAAACCTGGGTTCTCATTCCTAAGGTATTTTTCGATGCTGTTATTATTATTCAGGTCACTGCCTGGAATCGAACTCGAAATCTTGGGGATAGTAGCCCGTGCTCTTAACCACTACGCCACATGGCGTAGTGGTTAAAAGCGCGGGCTACTAACTCCAAGATTCCGAGTTCGATTCCAAGCAGTGACCTGAAAAATAATAATAATAATAATAATAATAATAATAATAATAACAACAACAACATCAAAGAAATACCGTAAGAATGAGAACCCAGGTTCGAAATTTCCCCAAGACACCTGATGAAGGCTGGAGGGTGTATCAGCCGAAACGTTGTGTTAACAACAAGATGAGGACAAATATCCGTCAAATATAAATAATGTAAATAATATAAACAGATTTATGCTTTCTTTTTTACTCTTTTCAGCCATTAAACCGCAGTCATGCTGTGGCAATGCCTTGAAGAGATTTTACTCGGACGAATAAAATCCAGTGCTCTTTGTATAAATAATAAAAATTTGTATGAATAAAAAGCCAGTGCTTTTTGTAAGCTTAGTACTTATTCTATTGATCTCATTTTCCAAACCGCTGCTTTACAGAGACGTAAAAAAATCAACACCAGTTATCAAGCAGTGATGGGAGACACACACACATACATATATAAACACACGACAGGCTTCTTTCAGTTTCCGTCTACCGAATCCACTCGCAAGGCATTAGTCAGCCTGTGGCTGTTTTAGGAGACACTTGCCCTAGGCACCATGCAGTCGTACTGAACCTGGAACCATGTCGCTGGGAGGCAAATTTCTTGCCAAACAGCCATACCTGCGATATATTTCATTTCATCGCATGACCTATATTTTCCGTTTTCCTTGCCATAATCACAATTTTCTGTAATTCTTTAACATATCATTGCTTTTTATCTCCGTTCAGGTAATTAAGTTTCCACAATATATTCCACCCGTTTCTTTGTTTTTTGGTCTGGTCCCACGGTTTAACATACTCCTATTTTAGCAGCTATATCTCAAAACGTCAAAACTGACAGAATCTTTCATGGGATATCTGATGAGGGTTGAATATTCGCTTATTTTGCCTCGTTCATTCTCTTTGAGCTTGTGCCCATTACTTACATTCATGAACGCTGATGCGCACAGTAAAATATTCTAAAACATTGTGTTCGTTTACACAGATATAGACACAAAATTACATGCACACATTTAATTTGTGTGTACGTGTTTTATCGATGTATCATATTATATGTGTGTGTGTTTTCTCTCTCTTCTATCTTTTCTCTTTTCAAAAAATTGTTTCTCACAGCGTTCACTATTTTCCTCTCGTTTTAGTCTAACGACCCTCCATGTTAGTTTTCGTTCAGTTTCCTTGTATGTCTCTAGTGTCATTTTTTTGTTCCCAGCTTTGACCCCCCCCCCCCCCATAAATCCTAAATTTTATTTTAGAATTTATAAGAGCAGCTGTCTTTGAAGACTCATATTGTCATTGAATACTCGAAATGAGGAGTAGATAGACAGCCGACAACTGATGAAGGTTCTTTTGTATGTGTTTACTTGTCCTGTCTTCCATTATTTTTTAGTTTTTCACGTATTTCACTCATTTTTCCCCCGTTTGTTTACGTATTTCATGTTATTTGTATTATTTGCATTATTATTATTATTGTTATTATTATTATTATTATTATTATTATACATACACTTGTATGTGTGTGTGAGAGAGAAAGATGGCGGAAAAGCATTAAAATCGAATGACTTAACATGATTTATGAACGTTGAACGACACAGCGGTTAAGATCACGGAACATAAAATATATATATATTTAGGCTCTACTCTATACATAAATGTATTGATTGCTTAGTAGTAATAGTATTCCCAAATGTTCATTTATGAAAGTTAAAATATAAAATATAAAACATTCGGTATTTAAGCATTATTAATATTTTGACAAATAATAGATGTTTTGGGCCCAGAAGCTCAATAATGTTTCTTTTAATGTGATATCATTAACCATACAAATGTCTATTAATCTTTTTGGTTCTGTACCTTAAATTACTCGTAGATTATTAATATTTATTTATGCTGAAAATTTCAAATGTATCCTCGAGCCACTGAGTTTCATAACACGTAAAAATAAAGCTGTAGTTTTTTGTTCTTGTTGTAACCAAACAAACCGTCAATCAGATAATATAGCCTGAATATACCTTGTCTCTTTTCATAGCAAGGAAGCCTGAGATGTACCTCGTTGCAAATTCATTTCTGTACCAGATATATTGTGGAGGCGCGTAGTTTAGTGGTTAGAGTGTTAAATTGGATTCCTGATCCGGGCGAGGCGTTGTGTTCTTGAGCAAAACACTTTATTTCAGTTGCTCCAGTCCTCTCAGCGGGTAAAAATATGTAATCCTGGGACGGACCGGTACCCAATCCAGGGGGTGGAATACATACGCCATGCAAACCAGGAAACCAGCCCTTTGACTCGGGAAGGAACTTAACTTACACCGGATATATTTTGTAAATTGTCATAAGCTGCAAATTGACATAAAATCGCCTTTCTCTTCAATTACCCCTCATCAATGTAGAACTATTTCAGTTCATACATATATTACACATATCGAAGATAACAGCCTATTAGTTCAGCAATTATGTTCTCTATAATAAAATCATTGGTTCGATTCCAAGTTTAGCAGGGGGGGGGGGTTCTTTGAGCAAACTACCTTTCTTCATTTTACTGAAGACGACTCAGCTGTTAAAAATGCTTATTAAAACTTACAGTCGGTTAGAATTGATTTTCCAAGTCATCGTAACGAGTCAGCCGTACGACCAGAAACCAAGAAGCATGAAGAGAAATAAGTCCAGCTATAGAGTAGTATATACTATCAGCACTCTTTATTACATATACATCGAATTAAGTCCTATGGTTCGACACAATGGTCAAGTGTCTCTCATAGGCGCAGGCATGGCAGTCTGGTTAAGAACCTCGCTCAACAACTAGGTGGTTTTGTGTTCAATATATATAAATATAAAGAGATACACACACACATACACACACACACACACACACACATTATATATATATATATATATATATATATATATATATAATACAGAATTGGACAAGAACGCAAAACATCCAGACCGTTAGGTGATACAAGAAAGGGACAAAACATCCAGATAGACGATACAAAGAAAACACGGACAGGTCATTCGGAGTTTTCTCTCTTCGGTCGAGATCCAGATTATCTTTGCAATTTCGGCTGGTTATTCTCGATATTGTTCCAATCTGTCCAGCCCCAAGGAAAAACTAAGCTAAGAGCATTAGATTTCCTTGGAAGAAAGCAGCGAATGTATACAAAAACAAGGACGGAAAAAAACGAACAATGTTACACAAATACAGTAGTATATTTACGTTAGTTTCGATGATTTGACATTAAAATCTCAAAACAACTCAACGAAGAAAATTCTAGTAAAATATCTGACAAGTACATGGACTTCCTACTATACATAAGGGCTTGTAGGTTGGGGTTTAGGAGTAAGGGGTTAAAGTTGAAACACGAAATATCTACATGTTAGACTTATCTCCTTTGCTTCTATTTCACAAACCACCATACGATTGCTGCTTGAAATTTTACTGTGTAAGTCATTAAAACTCTTAAAATATGTGAAGCAATGAAGATTATAAATTATATTTGATATAATAGCTTCAATGTTTTAATTTGTAGTTAGTCTGGCTTCAGTTATTACCATTTTATTCTGAGAATAGTTTTCTAGTTGTGAGAAAATGAAATGTGTGTCATTCAAGGCTATTGAAAAGAGATACGATAGTGTGAACTTTGTAAGCACAAGGCCCAATAGGGAAATACTGCACAGGTGTATGAAGGTCTTATAGGAAATTGATCTTAATATCGAAGTTATGGCAAAGAGAGGGAGAGCTAAATATCAGATATCGCATCTCTAATTCACATATTTGATAGAAATATTGGCAAGATATATGTCGCAAATATACATGTTCACAGCAAGAGAGAAACCTTTTGAATTGTATGAGGGGGAAAGATAACATGAAAATCTGATGGAATCTTACTTTGAAAAGATTATTCGGATTATAGGTCAGTAGATTGAAGAACATTGGAATAATAATATGCGAAGATTAATCGCCATTTTTATATATGTCGTTGGTGTTCTAGTTGCTGCTGCTGCTGTTGTTGTTATTGTTTAGTCCAAGGTCAGCAAGTAGCAATGTCGTCTAATGTATTCCCACTTTCAGTTGAGTATTACATATTTCTGTCAAATGTAATGTACGCAAGACAACAGTATGCAAGATGTCAGTGCTTCTTTCTTAAGACGGTAGGGTGTAATTTTAAGAGACAATGAGAAACAATCATTTTCATAGGCTCATTTCAATCTATATTGTCCAGCCTGCACTATAGACAATTCCCTTATATTTCAATCGTCAATCGGGCAGTTTTAATCAAACCAAACGTCAGCAGTGTCTTATATACATAACTTCAAGTCCCCTTGAGAATTTGTATTAAACAAAATGTGTTAAATCTTAATAGAATCAGCCATGTTGGTGTTTTAAAAATTTATGAAGCCAAAGAAATATTACTTTCAAATTTTGGCCCAAGGGCAGCAAGTTCAGGAGAATGGGTAAGTTGCCTATATGGATCCCAGTGTTCAACTGTACTTGCGCTATTGATCCCGAAAGAAAGGAAGGCAAAGTCGACCTCGGCGGAATTTGAACTCAGATCCTGAAGATGGGTAAAATGCCGCTAAGCGTTTTCCTGGCGTGCTATCGAGTCCGCCGCCTTGAAGCCTAAGGAATATTACTATTGCAGTGAATTGCAGTATCTGTCGAAGGGTGGAAAGAAAACGATTTGTTTTATTTATGTATCGTTGAGATAATGTGGCCTCTGATCCTGGGGTCAATAAAATAAGAACCGATTGTGTATCAGTGTCCTTTTCTTTGAATACACTCCCCTAAAAATTCATGGCCTTGTAGCTATCTAATAAATCGTTATTGCTAATGCAGTATCGTATACGTGAAGCATTGTATTAATGTTTTCAAATATACCAAGGTCGACTTGGACTTACATCCTCTCAGGATCGATAAAAATACAGTATCAATCAAGTACTAGAATTAATATGATCAATAACACTTCTTATAAGTTTGTGGCTCGCGTTTATGTGAGAAAAATAAGAGACTGTAATTATAAAGGAACGAGTCGATTGGCCGAGTCGATAATTGTCATATCGTACTTACGAGTTCGAACCTTGCCACAATCCATTTTGCTTATCTTGCAGATCGATAGAATAAAGTACCAAAAATCAGCAAATGTAACGCCAATAATTGCGCAGCATATGTTTAGGTGGGAAATCAATACAATAACGGGAAATAGAATAAAAAGGAAAGAAACAGGAAGCCCACATGCTCTTCAGTAGAGAAACACAAAATAGAGAAGAGAGAAGTCAGAAATATATGAATACCAAAGAACTGAATCAACGTTTAGATCTAACACCGAATCACTTGTAACCTCCCTGTAAAAGTAAATACATATCGTGTTCATACGATGTTGGGAGAGACAATGGGCATTATCTTAAGAAATGACAAAATAGGAAGTTAGAGATTATACCCGAGGAATTAAAGCTATAAGTCAAAATGGAAGTGATACGAAAGGTATCAAAAATAGAAATGATATCGCTGTTAGGATTTGTTGTAGGACTATATCTTGACTTACGGCGATAATGTTAATATTTATTTCTGACTAAATAACAAAGATCATATTTTTAGAAGAGGGGTATAACTGATAAAAATGCCCCAAACATATTACTGAAACATTTTTACCGACCTCTGAAACACAAAAACAAAACTCCTTGGTGATTATATGAACCTAGATTGAAAGTAAATTTCTTTATAGAAACGCTCTATTTTTATTCATAGATATTGATTTCTTATAAAATATATATAGCTAATACAAAAACTCAGAGATTACGCGAGCAATTGCATATTGTTGATTCCGCCGGATTAAAAGTTCTTCTCGGGTGTCGAACACATGGAGTATATGTTTGAAGTGTTTGTGGACTGTGAACATTTCATATCATGTGTTTTATGGTTCTAAGTTATCCTTCATTGAAATTTTAATCCTCGTAGATTTTGAACAAACTTAAGGGTTCTTGTTTTCTTGATTTATAATAGTTTTGTTGTATATATTATAACATACATTGGCATTGTGTGATTGTACGTCATAGGAATATTAATTTTGGTAAGGGTAATAATTGTTTATGTGTTTTTAATTTATGGAGATTTTCTTGCATTTATTTATATATATATACTTGTCACGAAATGTGACTAGGGTGTTCGAAAAATATGTATTGTTAGAAAGAAGAGCTAAAATGCAGTACAGCTGTAGGCAAAGCACATAAATTTAAGCATACACTATGCCAATCGGCATTTTACGGACGATTAGACATTTTACGGACATGAGCAAACGCACGCGTCATCTTTGCAAATAAGTTTTAACTTTATATTTCTGATGCGACTCTATCTTTGTATCTTTCTCCCCCTCTCGTTCTTCCTTCTGTTGTTTTTGGCTTCTCCCCGTCACTTCTATATATCTCTCTCTCTTCCTCCCTGTCTCTCGTCGTTCACCTATATTCTACTTCCTCCCCTTTTTTTCTCTCTCTACCACTCTTTCTCCTTATCCCTCGCCGGTCACATGTGTCCGGCTTCTGCCTCGTTTCTTATCTTGGTCACTGCCAATCCAGCACGAACAACTTCTCTCTTCCTTCCAGTTCGTCTCATCACAGCGTTCAGTTTTCACATCTATTTTTTCACGTCTGGCCCTACTAGCCTTTCTTGTTTATTTTCACTGTTTCATTTTCCTGTCATGTTTTCTGTTCGCCACGATATTCCACCACATTACAAATTTAATTTGTTTCCGCGGGAAGAGCCATTCTAACAATGCGTCCTGCCCTAATTCTTCGAAACGCTTAGTTTTAGAATGGTGGCAGTTGACGAAGGAAATGTTCTCCATGTGGCCTGTGTGTTTTCTGTACTCTGTCTATGTTCTCTTTTTTATTTTATCCACGTTTTTTGTGACGTCCTGTACCCAGATATGCATCTATATATATATACATGTAGATGTAGGTATGTAAATACATGTACATATATATACATATATATATATATACATATGTATACATATATATACATATATAGATATATATACATCTATTTACATATACATACATATATTTACATATACATATATAAACATACATATATATATACATATATACATACATATATATACACATATATACATACATACATATATATATATATATATATATATATATATATATATATATATATATATATATATATATATATACATACATATATATACATATATATGTACATATACATACATACATATATATACATGTACATGTACGCGTACACATATCAGCATACACATATCAGCATACACATACACGCACGCTTTCCAGCACATGCACGCACGCACATGCCTCATGCCCATGCACACTTACACAAGCATACATACATGCATACATATACATGTATACTCATACATACATATATGCATATACACACATACCCATGCACACATACCCATACACACATACCCATACATACACACACACATACCCATACATATACACACACACATGCGTATGTGCACGCACGCATACACACTCACGCATACACACGCACACATATACACGCACGCATACACACAAACATACACATACACACACATGCACACATACACATGCAGACGTGCAGATAATTTTTTACAGGACGCTGGCGGGAAAAAAATTTGAATTATAGCATTTGAGAATCGATACTGGATACAATCATCATATTTGTGCTTAAAATGCAAAATTCGCATGAACTCTAAATACTTTAAACGGAGATGAAATTTGTTATAGCAAAAGCAATGCAGTGAGTTTTTGGATAAGAAAAGTTAAAAGAGGTTTTAACTGCCGTTTAATATAGCTATTATATTGCGATAAATTAAATGCAGTTACCTCACAAATGAGATTTATTGCTAAATAATTGATATAATATAAAACACATAAACGCTAAACGGGAAATATATGACAGCAATTATCTGACATTAATTAATATTCAGATGTAGTAGATTTAAATGGCGTTTTTAGTAAAAGAATTCTATTTTCAGAAGCGAGAATCAAAATCCACGAGTTTGCTGATAAACAAATCAGTCAAAGTTTATCATAGAAAGTGGTAAAAAAGCACACACGAAACATTTATTCTCTTCATTTCCAAACTTAAAGGCATATATCATCTCTGAGGTTACGAAATTTCAAAAATGATCAACTAGACGTTTTACATTGCTTTTTTGAATCAATTACACCATACTTTATGTTGAATTTTTATCAGAAGTTTATCATCCTTGATATGTCAGGCTGACATATTTTCTGAATGTACTTATCATCCTCGAAATACCTACCGCCGTATTACTCGTTTTAGAAACAAATTCACTCAACTCGTTTTAAAGTCTCTGCGCATTGGAATATATGTTCCACAATATGAATACAATGTCTACGAGTACACAATTACTTACGTACGCATACAGAAACAGAAATATATACACACACAAGTACACAAACACGCTCATCCCCATACAAACACACACATCTCACACAAATTTTATATAAAAAGATGTTTATATATATATATATATATGAAATGCTTTCTATTTGGTAAATCTTTCGGCAAATGGAAATATTTCTGAAAAAATTTGTAATCTGTAAGATTAAGCGTTTTATACAACGCTATTCAAAAAATATGACCTAAGAGTAACGATGTTCCTTATCTCTTTACCTGTCAAAATCATTTTCATAATATTTCTTTTTTCTAAACGTTACTGCCCTGTTTTCAGACTTAGCCTGTTTCATATATTCTGAGTAACATAGCTTTCCTTTCATAAGCCCCATTTTACTCTCGCGGTTAAAAAAATTGGGTGTCGTTAGCATATATGATGCATAGACGCCAGGGAAATATCTCATGTGTATCACATATAATTTACAGTACCGGCAATTGGTTAAGGTACACATATTCAGAACAGGGATCGTACTGCTTCTCGAAATATACAAAGCTCTCGGGGGAATCTTTCATTTTTATCTTTATTGGGTACTTTTGCTACTTCACACTTATCTTCACTTCTTGGGCTAGTTGTTGAATAGTTATGCGGTGATCCGCCAAAATGGCGGCTTCTACTTTATGGATGGTGTCGTCAGCAATGACGGAATGTGGTCGTCCAGGAATAGGAGCGGTTTCCACTGATGCCCGACAACAAATGCACTGGCGATGCCAGTGCCTGACTACGTTGTATGATAATAACTTCTTTTATCTCATAGAAAGTCTCTTTTGTTTTACGACCTTTCAAGTATAAGAACCTGATCACTGATCTGCATTCAACTGCCTCCATTACAACACCTTAGTCCACTTCAGCATCCGTAAAAGACAAACGAATACTAGTGGACAGCTGAAATTTACAATGTGTCATGAAGAGACATGTATGATTGTACCTGCACAACTTCCGTTTCCTGCACTAGGCGGAAGTTGGTCAGAGGAAATCTTTAATGAACACCCCTTGTATCACCAGCTACTAATATAAACATGTACATTTACAGATTTCCCAATGATAGTTTTATTACGACTAATGACGTTTGATACTTTCCTGACTTTTATAATCTTCCAATGAACCTGGCCCGACAATAAGGATGTCAAATATGATATCAATTATTCATTGAAAATTATTGCAAAATAAAATAAAGGTATATTCGCCATTCATTGACACTGCTTAAAGGGAGAATAAACATCACTGGGTCGTAGTAAATTTAACCTAAGTTTAAAAAGCTCATGCCAGTTCTTATGGTAGTCAATGTTTGTTCACGGATATTCAAGATTGCACGCAAATACAAATATACAAACGTGTGTGTATTTATGTATGTACAGGGTGGCCAGAAGTAGGTTTACAGTTATCACATAAGCATTTGAATTTCGTTTAAAAGATTTTATTACATTTAAATTCCTGCCTTACAAACTGTAAAGGCAGCTTGACAAAATTAACTAAATTCGCATAGGATAATGCTTTCATATTTTTACATAATTACGGTCTAAACCGTTAATATATGAATATGAAAGAGATAGTTGAATAGTTGTAAACCTACTTTTGGGCCATCCTGTAAATGTATAACACATAACCTCCTAAAACTAGATATCAATATCTAAGTGTTATCTGTGTTTAATAAGATTATCTATGGAGAAAAAAAAAACAATATCAAAGTAAGTAGTCTCCACAAACCATGAATCCACAAACGTTTCCACTTTGCTAGAAGGTACATTCACGTATTCTTTTATTCTTTCATTCTTTCACTTGTTTCAGTCATTTGACTGCGGCCATTTATTCGAACAAATCAACCTCAGGACTTACTCTTTCTAAGCCTAGTACTTATTCTTTCGTAACCGCTAAGTTACGAGGACGTAAACACTCCAAAATCGGTTGTCAAGCGATGGTGGGAGAACAAACACAGACACACAATACATCTCTCTCTCTCTCTCTCTCTCTCTCTCTCTAGATAGATAGATAGATAGATAGATAGATAGATAGATAGATAGATAGATAGATAGAGGACGTGCCACGCAGTGGGACTGAAGTCGAAGCCATGTAGTTAGGAAGCAGGCTTCTTACCACATAGCTACTCCTGTGTTTGTGGCTTTGTGTTAGTTTAACTCTTATCTTTAGCAAAAGCAGTGCTACTCAGTACCCTCTGTCAGTCTTGTGACCTCTATTCATTTTGGCTTTAGGTTCTAATTACTGATAAGCCACCCTTTTGAATTTGATATGTGTGTGCGTGTGTGTGAAGATATGTATAAATACACTTACGTAACCTAAGTTGCAGTAATATTTTAAAGAGCATAAAAATTCACGATACGTTGTACGTTCTCTGTCGAATATTCATATATATACAAAGTTATATATAAATATGTTTATATATATAAAATGTCTTCTATTTGGTAAATCTTTCGGCAAATGGAAATATTTCTCAAAAATTTCGTAATTTCTACGATTAAACGTTATATACAAAGCTATTCAAAAATATGAAGGTATTGCGTGACTCGAAAAATCAGCAACCTTAATTATTCTAGTTTCCATTAAGAGAAGCAATTTTCGCAGGTTATGTATAATCAACATTTTCTGTTTACATTTCTTAATTTATAGTTATTTCTCTGTTACATGACACTAATAATATATTTTATATTTCACTTAATTTTCATGATAATCAATTGTCATTAATAAAGATTTACAATATATTCTACAATTGTAATATTCGAAAAGACAACTCAAATATTTTCACTTTTTATTTCTCACGCATATTCCAGAGTACAATGGCCACAATTTCTAAAAGTTTATTGACACAAAAGCTGAATGTCTTTGAGACGCTAAATATTTCTAAATGAATTGCGAATTGGCTTTAATGATTTTTAATTGAACTTTTTCTTTATACCCAAGTGGATACTGATATTTTCGAAGATTCTTTTACGTTCCAACATCATGTCGAACGTTTATGTTGCTAAGGTGAACAGATTTTAGACATTAAAACAAAGAAATTCTATCTAAGAGTAACATCTACTTCATTATCAAACCAAGCATCACGAGCTTCTAACAAACGATAAGGAGGAGTTGAATTGTCTTTCTTTGAATTACATTTTCCTGAACTTGATTTCGTCAAATTAAACATTCTTGCACGTTTTCCATTCCAGTACACATAATGTTTTGTCAATGCATCTTTCTTTTAAAAACAGCTTTCCTTCTCCGTTGTACACGGATCTTTTAAATGAAAATAGCAGCACACGCTAATTCCTATTGATTTACTAATCTGCTTTCGATTCTTCCTTCAGGAATAACACCACCACCCCAAACCATACACACAAACACACAAAATACTTGACAAGAAACAAATGAATTCCAAGAAATATTAGTTTCAAATTTTGATACAAGGCCAGCAATTTCGGAAGAGTAGATATGTCAATCATATCGACCTCCAGTGTTCAACTGGTAGATATTTTATCTACCCCGAAATGGTGAAAAGCAAAATAGAACTCGGTGGGTTTTGGACTTGGAATGTAAAGATTAATGAAATGTTAAACAGTGTGCCGGCGTGCTAATGATTGTATCACCTTAATTCAACGAAGTATAATTGGTTGTTGCTAACAAATATATAATTTCTAGTATAGATTTTCTTTAATTTTAAAAATTATTTGGAGAAAGATTTTCTGGTTAAAACAGTTATTTAGATATAATCATAGATTCTGCCTTAAAAGACATTTTCCCAAAATATATATATACGCTATTGATACAGAAACAAACCCGAATTAACATATTTGACTAGTATTTCTATATCCTTTAATGCATTTAAGAAAAGCAAAAAGCCGAGTGTTTGGTGTACGAGCAATAATTCTTTAATGGCGAGATGTGCTGAAATGGTGTCGTGTTAATTGGAGTAATTCATAAAAACTGCTGATTCCCCCCCCCCCACATAGTACAGACGAATAGAAGTATCATCATGCATGGCTATGACATCTGAAAGAATATTAATTTAATTAAATACCCTAAATCCTCGAGTATAGTCCGCCCTTGAGTATAATACGCAGGGGATTTTTAGGGGGCTGTACCTCTGAAAAACTTAAACCTTGTGCATAATACACACCCTTTCTTTAACTTGAGTCAAGGAGGTCTATATAACGTCCTTGGTTTGTAAACATATATACAGTAACGTCCTTTATTATTATTGTATATATAACATTATGCAAACGTGTAGCTTTATTGTGCACTTTACAGAAAATAAAGAAATAACTGAAAAATAAACATTAAGTAAATTTCCTTTACATATTCATCACTATCAGTTACAAGCCCGACATCACAAAATTCATCCGAATAAACATTGCCGGACAGCAAATAGAGACTCGGACATTGCTTAGAAGATATTTTTCATTATTAACCTCTTATATAGTACGCACTAGGGATTTTGACCTTTAATTTTTGGGAAAAAAATGCGGATTATACTCGAGGATTTACGGTACTTCGGTAAAACAGAATTATTTATTTGAAATTAGGTTTATCTATATGAAGGATCGAAAACTACCATTCAAGGAAAATATAACACTTTCTCTCTGAAATTAAAAACTCGGTATGTGTTCTACAAATCATACAATGAATATAGCTTCCATACTGCATTATACTTATAATATTTAATGTAGAGTTTTAGGCAAGAGTTTAAGCACAGATGTCGCTATATTATCTTCAACCGAAACATAGGTATCAGCCGGAGTAGTTTCGATCAACCGTGTGTTAGGGTTTAATCAAAGACTGAATACCTTCTTAAATTTTCTTTGGAGATAAAGGTTATTACTACCGTTACTATTAAGACGTTAAAGAAAACCAACTAACATTTTTTTGAAGTTTCTTATGCATTCTTGGCAGAATTAAATAATAAAATTCTGACCTGTGTTTCCATAGACAGGTATTGAATTATTGGTGAGATCCCATCACAGGATTGAAACCAGTCCGGCCGTCCTCTCTTTTTTCTGTTCATTAAGACAGTGTATATAGATACAAGATGCCACATCTGCCTATGAAATGTTAGCTCCAAATCTATATATATTAAGAATATACTCTGATATAAAAAAATATTCTATATTCTGTACTTGTAACGCACCAGTAATTTATTAATGAAGATAGAGTAGAAATATTTCCAGACTTTTTTTCCGAGTGAGTTCTGATGACATTTTGAAGAGATTCTTTCTTATTCAATGGTTTTAGTCTGTTCCAGAATAGTAAATGAATTAAACTATAGATTTTCTCTTAACATTTATATAATCTCCTTCTGTCATTCATATATTTAGCTTTTCTAGTCTCATACAGTTTTATATTTAAGAGATGAGGAATTATGTACATTATTTACAATTGACGGATATTTGTCCTCATCTTGTTTGTTGTTAACACAACGTTTCTGCTGATATACCCTCCAGCCTTCATCAGGTGTCTTGGGGAAATTTCGAACCTGGGTTCTCATTCCTAAGGTATTTTTCGATGCTGTTATTATCATTATTATTATTATTCAGGTCACTGCCTGGAATCGAACTCGGAATCTTGCGGTTAGTATCCCGCGCTCTTAACCACTACGCCATATACCCGTAGGGCTTATAAATCTATTATTCTCCTATACTTCCTAAAATACTGGTTCCCATATGCTATTCATATCTATACTCGCTCTGCTTAGGATGTTGTTGTGTCCTAGCATATGTGCTGCTTCTTTTAGTTTCCGTATTTTCCAGTGGTGTTCTCTGTCTATTATTTTAACTTCATCCCACAGGAGGAGGTGGTCTTCATTTTTCCATACATGATCAGCTATACCCGATTTATCAATATCTCCTCATGTCACAGCTTTTCAATGTTCCACTACCCTTATTTTGAGGGGGAGACATGTTCTGCCTTTGTATAACCTACCAAAGCTGCATGGGATGGAGTACACGCAGTTCTTAGTCATATTCTCTTCTATTGGTGGTTTTACTCGAAGGAGATATTTGCGAAGTGTTGTATTACTTTTGAATACTACCCTGGTGTCATATGGGCCGCATATCTTTAGAAGTGAAGAGGAAAGTGTTGCACTTGAGTGAATTTATTGAAAGGTCAGTGAAAGTTGCGATAATACCAAAAGTGGATAGTACTTCTCTAAGTGTAGACTTGTGAGTCGGAAAGAAGGAATTGGAGAGGGCACTTGCTCCTGGTGTTCAGAGAAATTTCAGACAGTGGGGTTCCTCGGTTATCCTTAGAAGTCAACCTGTATCAGGAGGGCTATATCTCTATCACACTCTCCCGCACCTTTTTTAACTTTTGTATAATATGTATATGTCCCTTCCTTTTCATTGTATACCGTGCATATTTACATTTTTTAAATAATTATTTTATCATTTGATTATATGTAAACTCCCGTACACCATGTCTGTCCTTGTATTGTCCCCCTCATCCTTCGATCTGGCGGCAAATAAATGAAATCATTATTATCATTAGTATTATTATTATTATTATTATTATTATTATTATTATTATTATTATTATTATCATTATTGATTATTATTATTATTATTATTATTGATTGAGAAGGCAGTATGTCATCAAAGTGACACTGGGGTACTAATATATGAAGCCCGGTATATACCCATCACGACTACCCGTCTGATAAGGTTACATGCATCACAACCATATGTGCGCCACATGGTGACCTATATCAAAATAAACAGCATATGACCTTGCAGGTGGGACCCAGTTAGAATTTTTTTTTAAAGGCCGAGTAGCCCATCCCTCTCAAAAGCTTCCTGAATAATGGTTATTTAAGGATGTTGAACAAAACACCCATGTTTCCAGAGATAGATTATTCAAACCCCAAAGAATTCCTCTCGACACATGGTTATGATGCTTCCCCACTACTTCTGCTCGTGATCAGAGATGCACATATCGTCAGCCACTAAGTGACATGCTCAACTGGTTATGGTTAAACAACTGACAAGCCAATCTGTGGTATCGAGCAGAATATTTGCTGTAGTCCATCTTTTATACCATAAAAAAACATGTACATGATATCACTTCCAATCAGCTAAGATGCGAAGCCATAAGAGCCACTGCCTGGTATTGCATAAGAGCATGAGGTATTGCTATTATTATTAATAATATTATTAATATTGCTTCATGTCTTTTTCACATCTTCCCATACTTTTATGCAATCTTGCACATTCGTTGTGCTTTTTCTCAAATCATCTAACCCAGCAAGGAAAATAAAAGAATGAGTAAACTTATAAATGCCAGAGGATCCGTAGCAGGAATAACATTTCACATTAAATGCCAATTTCAGTTTGATGTTTCTGTTTTTGGCCAAATCCAACACATTATAACCGAGTCGATCCGAACAAACTTGGGCGGATCATTTATCACTACCAGTGTGATAATAGTCGAATCTAATTATATTTCCACACGAAACCCGGAAAGACACAAATAAACATTGTAATGCATTCTATCATTTCAACTGCCTCATAAATAATAATTCATAGAAGAAGAAAAACATGGGTAAATTGTAATTATGATTATATATTATACTCACAATCAAACTAAGTCGTAAAATATCTGCAATTTTACTCCGAAGATAGATGAAGAATATCTTTCAGTAAACGGAAAAAATCTGGAAAAGAATATGAAATTGATAAGCTTTCAAATAAATATAGAATATCGATATCATACTGAGATATTGAGCTTATTGTAGCCGTATGCTTAAGAAATATTATCGGTACATTCCCATGATTCAAAACATACTTTATTCCGATAAACATCAACACTTTTATATCTCGCGAAAAATAATACCTCACAATTTGGCAAAATTTGTCGGAATATTGATTGGATTCTTCAATCAGTAAACTTACCAATTTTATTGCACTATTTTATCAGATGCAAGGTGCCTGGTAGTTGCCATGTTAGGCGAATTGATAAATGAAAGCTTTCAGGCAACAGATACGTTTCACACAATCTTTCGTTGATCAAAGTTATTTGTTTAAAACCTGTAAGTTTGTAGTAAATACGGAA
>NC_142928.1:188989074-188991574 GCF_046866305.1 Octopus bimaculoides | reverse complement strand
TTAGAAAAATAAGTAAGTAAATGATTGGAAATTTTACCGGTGATTGTGTTAAATTGTAAGGCACTAAAACAGAATGAATCTCCCCAGACACAACTGAATATATATATATATATAATATATATACATGCAATCATGTATACATAATACATATATCGATAAACACACACGCCGACCAAAGCATTGTGAGTGGACTTGGTAAAGGGAAACTGAAAGAAACCCGACGTATATATATATATATATATATATATATATATATATATATATATATATATATATCCATGTGTGTGTGTATATGTTTGTGTGTCCCCCAACATCGCTTGACAACTGATGCTGGTGTATTTACGTCCCTGTAATTTAGCGGTTCGGCAAAGAATAAGGTCTACAAAGAATAAGTCCTGGGGTCGATTTGTTCGACTAAAAGGCGGTGCTGCAGCATGGCCACAGTCAAATGACTGAAACAAGTAAAAGAGATAAAAGAGATAAAAGAGATAATATACTCTTCTCGATCCTGTATGTAATACGTATGGGAAAATGAACCTCTTAACAAATATGCATACGACTATACACTTTGTAGTGTCACAAACTCGAAAACGTTTACTCGTCCTTGTGTCTATTCATTTTTATCTCGATCTTTCGGCAAGTACTATTTCCATGTACATCTCGATACACATGTAAGCTATATTTATTAGATATATATATGTACAAAAATTATACGCATAAAATATTGATGTAAACTTTTGTTCTTGGAGCATGAAATACGAGGTTTTCTGAAAGCGCACACTCGTCAGTGATGCATAAACAATATACTAGCCTGACCAGTCTATTACGTTCGGTTGGAAGAGTTTAATAACCAATTGCCAAGGAAGAGGTCAGATAGAAGTTCACTGCTTAGAATTTTCAATTGCACTCACCTCGTTCAACATTACGTTTCATGCCATAGAGAGCAATCTCCAGATGGATGAATATCATTTCAATGAAAATGTTCATTCGTGTGGGGGGGGGCGTGTGTGTGTGTGTGTGTGTGCGCGTGTGTGCGTGTGTGTGTGTGTGTGTGTGTGTGTGTGTGTGTGTGTGTGTGTGTGTGTGTGTGTTTTGTGTGTGAAGGCGCAGAATGACCGAATAGTTAAGAAGGTGGCTTCGAAGCCGTGTGGTCCGGTGTTCGATACTATTGCGAGATATAATTTCATCATCTGTAGCCCCGAGTTGACCTGTAATTTATGAGTGAAACACTTACACAAAACGAAAACTGCATGGAATCTCGTCGAATGGATGTATAGGAGATCGAAAGAGTAGATCATTGTCAAATTGATACTGCATTCTTTTTCTTCTTTCTCGTGTTTTTCTTCTTCTCCTCCTCCTCCTGTTTCGTTGTTGATATTGTTGTTGTTGATTTCGTTATTTTGATTAAGTAATGAGCTGGCAGAATCGCCACGGCAGCATGTCACCTATCCTTAGGTTCTGAGTTCGGATTCCGCCGAGGTCAACCTTGCTTTTCATCCTTCAGCGTTGATAAAATAAGTACCACTCAACCACTCGGGGTCGATCTAATATATCTTACCGAGTTCCTGAAAATATCAGGCATTGTACCGCTATAAGAATGGATTATTGATAGTATTAATTGTATTACTGGTATTATTATTATTATTATTATTATTATTGTTCAGTAGTTTTATTTTTATAACGTGCTTTAACTTCACTACCGAGCGCAGCTCTGTGCGCCTTGGGTATGTGCTGTGGTTTGCTGTGGTGCTCTTATGTTTACTGTATTGAAAGTGTTTTGCGTAGAATGTGTACAGTACCCAGTAGTGCAATTTTTTGTGTGTTATATATATTTGTAAGTCCTGGTGTTTTTGTTATGTATTTGTCTGAATATTTTTTTATTATACCTAAGGCACCTACTATGATAGTCTAAGTCACCTACTATGATAGTCTAAGTCACCTACTATGATAGTTATTATCATTATTATTATTATTATTATTATTATTATTATTATTATTATTATTATTATTGAGAGTAGAGAGGGAAGTGTTGTCTTCGATTGAGTTTACTGGAAGGTGGATGAAAGTTGAGAAAATGGCACGAGTGAATGGTACTTCTGTAAGTGTAGACCTGGGAGTCGGAGAGAAGGATTTGGAGAGGGAACCTGTTCCTAGCGTTTCAGGGAAGTCTCGGGCAGTGGGGTTTCTCGGTTATTCCTAGAGGACTTCCTGTATCAGGAGGGTCACATCCCTAGCATCCTACTCGCCGTGTTTTTTTGTTTGTTTTTTACCTTTGTATGCTATGCATATATCCTTTCTTTTACAGGGTAACCGTGTATACTTACTTTATATTTATCATTTCATTATTATATGTAAACCTCCTCACTTTATGTCTGTCTCTGTATTGTCCTCTTCATCCTTCACCCTTGTGGCAAATAAATGAAATCATTATTATTATTAGCTATTCCACTGAGCTCGACTTTCCCTATTATCCTTTCTGGATCGACAAATGAAGTACTAG
>NC_142928.1:188974074-188984074 GCF_046866305.1 Octopus bimaculoides | reverse complement strand
GCACACACACACACACACACATATTTATATATAAATATACTTATATTTATATATTTGATCCTTTATATTGAACACTCAATATTTCATCTACATTCAATACTTTATTTCATGGTGCCATCCATTTTTATTTTATTTTATTTTATATTATATATTGTATATTATATTATATATTGTATATTCCATATTCTATACCCCACATTGGTTCTGCAGGAATATAAATAAAACATAAAAAACAGACAGTGTTGGAACTCTTTTAAACAAAATAATATATTCCTCTATACACAATCATACAAAAAAAAAACCTTTTTTGTATTTATTTTTACTCGCATATATATATATATATATATATATATATATATATATATATATATATATATATATATATATATATATATATATATATATACAATTCTACTATATGATGTCTTAATTATATACTCTGCATGTGTTCTATCAAATCCAACGAAGAGAACACAGTTTACCGATCGAATCAAGTAATGCACTTGTTTAGTTCAAACAATTCTGTGTTTCGTAACATTCGATGTGGTTAGCCAGGTCTGTGTTATACCAGAGTATCAATAAGGTACCCGCTTTGATTTCCAAATCCTTATTCTTTTACAATGTGTGTATATACATGTATATACATGTATATACATATATACATATATACATATATATATATATATATATATATATATATATATATATATATATATGGGAGAATGTACGAAAAAAAACAACAACAGACGAGGACAGGTGGTGTAAACAACAATATATATATATATATATATATATATATATATATATATATATATATATATATATATATATATATAAACAAAATGGGACAAGAACGCAAAACATCCAGGCAGTTAGGTGATACTAAAAAGGGACAACAAAACATCCTGATAGACGATACAAAGAAAACAAAGACAGATCATTCGGAGTTTTCTTTCCTCAGTCGAGTTCCAGATTATCTTTGCAATTTCGGCTGGTTATACTCGAGATTGCTCCAATATGGCCAGACCCAACAAGCACTAGCCTGAAACAGCGTCGCACAATAGCAATGATAGGAGTAAAAGAAAAGCAGATGGCTTATTTTGGACCTTTCTCTCGAAGCCATAAGAAATGACAGGCGAAATAATTGTACATAGGTATTTGATCTGCTAAATATAATAGCGAAACCAAATCAGACCGTTTCCCAAATCACACCTTACTATGAAAGGTTAAACAGGTCAGATAAATCTATTACTTGCAGACTGTATGACTAATAGATACAACGATCTTTGGTTAAACTCTTTTCATCAGAAGTATATGTATGTTTGATCATTTCAGACATGGAATTAAATGTTAACAATAGCATAACAGGTGTAGAGGGATAGAACGTACGGTAGAGTGTTTAGAAAATGTTAAAACTGTTACACTGCTACATTGTGCGCAGTATGATTCACCACTGCATGTCAGAGCATGCAGCATTGGTTATAGGTCTCAGTTTGGAGGAGATATGCTACATCTGGAAAACTACATACGTGGGTAGCACTTAGTCATCCGACCAGATACGTGCGTGCCATAGATGTAGCAGACGTTACATGTGATTATACAACAGCAAACTTATTAAGCAGCTGTAATTAATATGTAGCAACGTATCGACGGTATTGGAATCGAGAAAGGGTATCTGTTCTAGGCATTACTTTTATCGACATCCAAGAAGATTTGATGTAAACTAAATATAATCAGAAAGGAAAAGCCAGTAAAATAAACTTATTGACTACTTGTACAGCGGCGACAAAAAATTGAAATGGTACGATTGATGGCCATTGAGAGTGTGTAAGAATTGGAGAGAAGGAAGAGTTTATAAGTCTCTTAAGGCTGATTAGTTAGTTATGTCAGTTGTATTTGGACAGGATATGTATTATGTTAATGAATAATGATAGCATTGTGCAGTCATATGTCCAGACAGTTGGCTGCACAGAAGTATGTACACACATACATATGTATACATGCACACACATATATATATATATAATATAAGTGTATATATATGTGTGTGTGTGCATCTATGAATGTATATGTGTGTATATATCTGTATGTACGTATTTATGTACGTATGTACATAAAATGCACGCACACGCTTATATACAGTCAACTTAAGATTTCTTGACGAAAAGCTGCTTGCATACATCATTTCCATCACAGACAGCCTACAATAAATGAATAAACGAGAAACATTCGAATGGTTCGACGAGAGGGTGAATACATTATTAATAAATGGAAAAATTAGAATCATTTAACTTTGTTTACTTAAGAAAAGATACCGTTTAAGTTACATGATTTCAATGCCTGGTCTTTTGCTTTTTGTTATTAAAAGGAAAGTTTCTGTAGAGCGGTCAAATTTTAGTTGCTCTGATCGCAAACGTGCAACATCTACAAAGATCACTAGAAGTTATAGCGTCTGCATGCGAATCCCCAAATCACATCTTGGTTAACGAGGTGTGATGTATTCGTGTACATGTAGTGTATGTGTGTGTGTGTGTGTGTGTGTGTTATTTCTTTACTACCCACAAGGGGCTACACACAGAGGGGACAAACAAGGACAGACAAACACGGATTAAGTCGATTATATCGACCCCAGTGCGTAACTGGTACTTAATTTATCGACCCCGAAAGGATGAAAGGCAAAGTCGACCTCGGCGGAATTTGAACTCAGAACGTAACGGCAGACGAAATACCGCTAAGCATTTCGCCCGGCGTGCTAACGTTTCTGCCAGCTCGCCGTGTGTGTGTGTGTGTGTGTGTGTGTGTGTGCGTGTGTGTGTGTGTATGCGTGCGTGTCTATGTGTGTGTGCGTGTGTGTGTGTGTGTGTGTGTGTGTGTGTGTCTATGCAGATGCAGAGTTGACGAAAGTGGAAGAAGTTTTCTTTCGTCAAGTTAGAGGTGACGGGCTCGAACCCCCTATGCGGTATCTTAGGCTAACGTCATGTTTGATAGCCCCGATTTGACATACACCTTCTAACTGAAAGAGAGAATAGGAAATCTGAAAAAAGTAAAGGCTAACTGATGGATCGTGTCTCTCTTTCTCTACCAATCTCTAATAAATTAGAAAAGAATCGCGTAACATTGATAATTGCCTTTTTAAATTTCCTCCTGTCATTCATAAGTTACTTATCATCACCTCCTTTTAGGTGTATGGATGTTGGATATTTGGTAGATATTTTAGAAATTACGTAGCAGTACCGTCTAAGGAATTCTACACACCACTCCATTATTTGATTATGCATTATTGCTAGGTCTGCCTACTTTTTTGCAATTTAGATGAGCTTAGAAATTATATCTTACTCCGTCAAAATATCCATTTCTCATTCGCATAAAGTACAGCTTTAATACACACACACACACACACACACACACACGGTACACCATATACACACTCACACACACACACACACACGCACATACACGGTACACCATATACACACGCACACGGTACACCATACACACACACACGGTACACCATACACACACACGGTACACCATACATACACACACACGGTACACCATACACACACGCATACATACACGGTACACCATATACACACACACACACACACGGTACACCATACACATACACACACGGTACACCATACACACACACACACGGTACACCATACACACACGCATACATACACGGTACACCATATACACACACATGGTACACCATACACACACACGGTACACCATACACACACGGTACACCATACACACACACACGGTACACCATATACACACGCATACACATACACGGTACACCATACACAGACACACACACACACACGGTACACCATACACACACACGGTACACCATACACACACGCATACATACACGGTACACCATATACACATACACACACACACACACACACACACATACACACACACACCAGACTGGAGACTGCAAAAGTAGTCTGCCACTTTTCAGATCCTCATTTAAAGAAGTTCATTTTGATGTCATAATTATATGGACTTGCAGTATTTTTAACCAATCGTGCGCGGTTGAATTAACAGCTTTTATGTAATCAATGCAGACTCGTGATTGATTCTTTCATGTAATTTCGCATCATCTAACACCATTTCATTCACAAGGAACTGACCAATTGTACCGAGGGATAGACTTATGCATATACACTCTGCTGCTCTCCAGGGGTTGAATTGTTTATGCATTTTAAACACATTTTGTGTTAAATCTTCAATCATCCTCTTGGATTAATCACGGAATAATCACGGTATAATCATGGTATCAACCAGACTATCGGACGTTGTTACACATCGCTAGTCACAATGCGCTTCGTATTATTGTATTGTAGCTTTAGAATGATACCACTCCGCTGGCTAGGCAAGCAAGCCAAAATTCACCCCCGATTAGAAGATTATCCTGTCGCAGTCTTACCCATTTACAGTTGAGGAACAACGTGTAACATTGTAACTATTAGGCCACGCGCTTTCAACTTGGATTAGTAATTTCGATTTTATAGATTACCGACCAACAGTGTTAATGTAGTAAAGCGTTATATCTTTTCATATTTTCTGAGGTATTATGAATGTTCTTTCAAATAAGAAACCATGCAGGTATTTGCCCAGTATTATTCAATAGAGTGTTCAAAACTGACATTATATGACTACAATATATCACTACATTCATTGACGTTACATGATATACAAATTTACTCTCTGAAAATTCATGTTTTACATTATGTCCGAAAACCACAGACTGAAAATTAACAATTACAAACAATGGAATTCAGGTTTGGTTCAGTTACTCTTTAGCAAGAGAAAAGTTATTCTTTTTGTTAAGCAAGACGGTCTATGTTGTTTATGATGTGACAATAAATAAATAAATCTATATAAAGGGCATGAATACATACAACATTACGAATCGAATCCATACACACACACGCACGCAACAAATTTCCCAGATGGTCACAACAACGCCAACAACACGATTAACGACAGCATCAGTGACAGTGATAGCAGTAACAACAACTACCACGATGGTAACACCGTGGGCAAAACACACATACACAGAGGGTTACAGGAACTGTACCATATTTTCGGGTCTTAGGACAGCAGTAGCACAATGGGATGAGAGGATGGGGCTGTGGCGAAGGTCACACTGCTGGTAAAAATTATGACACACAAGCATACACGCGCGCACACATAAATATGCGCGCATAAACACACACACACACACACACACACACACACAAACATGGATACACTTCTTAGAAGAACAGAATGGAGTAAGTGGAGCAAGAGCACACACGAAAACGAAAAGTGTCACAGATGTGTGACGAAAGATTTCCAGACAATGGACATGAGTTAAAATAATAAAATAAGAACAGTAATAAACGAATAAAGATATATAGTGCGTGTGTTTATTTGGAAAAAAATGACCATCCCGAAATACAACACACATATATTCCTGTGTTGTGTTATGTTTCAGCCATTAGACTTCAGCCATTTTGGAGCATCATGAAGGATTTATTTGAACAAATCAACCCTGTTACTTGTTTTTTAAAGTATGTTACACATTCCATTAGTGTGTGTGTGTGTGTGTGTGTGTGTGTGTGTGTGTGTGTGTGTGTGTGTGTGTGCGCGCGTGTTTATGCGCGCGTTTGACTCTTTCATGCTTCAACTATGATCTAGAAATGAATTGGTTTGTTGTAGAAGGTTTATATTATATTATTAAAACATTCTAACATCCTATTATTACTTTCCTTTATTTTCAAGTGATCACATGAGAAGACGAGCAACATATTACAGAACAAAAATCTGAATTGTAATAACAACATCTCAAGAGATAATTTTCTACATAACAAAATGAAACGTTTGAAACTGCATTAAATAAATATATAGGCTGAAATAGTAGCATCTTCTAAACTGCGGACGAATTGAACAAATATGTGAATTGCGGATATTGTTTTTAATCCGTCGCAATATGGATTAGAAATATTAGACTTTGAGTGAAAACAATCTTGTTCAGCAAGGGAAAGTATATAATACACAAAAATCTGTTCTTGTATGTCAGTTCATGGGTGAACAGGTCACATGGTAAACATTAGACATCAGGGATTAAAGAGACGCTCTCTGGAAGTCGATAATATCGTATACATACACCTATACGCATAAATGCACCCATGCCTATATATATATATATATATATATATATATATATATATATATATATATATATATATATATATATATATATATATATGTATATATGTATGTGTATATATGTTATATATATATATATATATATATATATATATATATATATATATATATATATATATATATATATATGTATATATATGTATGTATATATATATATATATGTATATATATATATATATGTGTGTGTATATATATATATATGTATGTATGTATGTATATATATGAATATGTATATATATATATGTATACATATATATGTATATATATATACATATATATATGTGTATATATATATATATCTATATGGATGTGTATATATATGTGTGTATATATGTATATATGTATATATACGTATATATGTATATATATGTATATATGTATATATGTATACATATATATATATGTGTATATATATATGTATATATGTATGTGTATATATATATATGTGTGTATATATATATATATATGTGTGTGTGTGTCTGTGTGTATATAAGAGAGAGAGAGAAATAAGGATAGATAGATAATTCGATATTTTTGAACCACGAATACATACAGGGAGATATCACACACTTTGGACATTCATCATTTTGCCACGCTCATTTAAACATCGATTGCTGACAAGTGAAATAAATACAAATGTGGAATAGATATTTTTAATACAAAATAGTCACTAATATAGCTTCATATGTAAGCAGTTTTATATCATTTAAATTTGTTTCACCGTCGAAGTTCATTTAAACTGCCTAGAATTTGCTTGGAAACCTCTCGTGCAGTAGGATTATGGCACCACGTTGCCAAGTCCCATATAGGACTAACAGGTAAGAGTCATTTATAGTCAGAAACAGAAACGGTGATATTTTTGTACTTTTAAAGACCACCTTTTACTAGTAATTTGTACATTCATTTTTTGTGTATCATTCATGACGTTATTTTTTCTTTCTCCTACTACTTTCCACCTTTCACAATAGCATATTTTTTTGTTTCTTTGTGAGTAGAAGTAAGTGTCAGTTGCTAAATGTAAAACAGAAAGAAAATTTAATTTAAATGTTAATTGAGTGTAGTATTCTGTATTGTACAAAATAAAAGGATCATGTTTTGCACCATTATTTGTAACAATTTTGATTGTACAGTAAATAACATTGTCAGGAATACTTGCGAAGGTTTTCGTACTTTTCATCCCTTTATAAAAACGAAACGTAACTTTTTTCCTGTCCTTAATGTAGTATATCTATACATTATTCCCTTGACAGGTTTTATGTCCTTACCCCCAAAATACTGCATTAAGTAGATTAAACTTTTCTCAATTAATGTCGGAAAATAAAAGAAAAAAGGCTTACATTGTTCTATAGACCACGCTAAAATATGTTATAAGTAAAACATGCAAAATGATTGTCAGTCTATTAGAACTTAGGATAGGTAATAAAAGCCTAGAAACCGTCCTAGTAAGAACTAAAGTAGAGAAACACCAAGATTTGAATTTATGAAGTGTATAAGGGGAGGCGGTGCAGCATGTTCTAGTTTCTATAATTTATACTTTTAAAAATCGTCGGATACGTGAAAAAGAAACAACAATGGAGAAACAGGAAGAACAGTGAGCGTTAACAACCTTAGACGAAACTACATTATTAACCTTCAACTGCGATGGCTTTTTAGCAACAGCAAATGACAAAAGATCCTCTCGGAAAATGGAGATAATTCTAAAGAAAAATACATCAATGGTGATCAGGAGGAAATAGCAGTCACTAAACATAAAATAATTAGCATATAGGCCATCAGAAAATGGCAAATGTGAAACTGAATGAAAACAAGGATTGCAAAGTCTCGAAATTTGAAAAATGTCAAACAGACATAAAGAAACAAAAATATCGAGACCAGAAAATGATTATTAAAATGCTACGCATCGTCTACCCTTCTATATTGAGACCAAACATTAGATATCAATAGAAACATTAGCAATTAATTTATAAGTCTGTGAGATATTGACATGCAGAAGACTTCCGAGAATATCATGCCTAAAATACAAGGCTAATAATTTACTAAAATAATAAATATCTAAAGAGATTCTATTAGCAAAATCTTAAGAAAGAAAAGTAAAATATTCTTGACATTTAATTAGGAAAATTCTTTACAGGGAATACATCCATGAATAAGTTAAAAAATCGGACAAATTTGAAATACGATGAAAGTATAAGGATGAGGCTAGAAAGAGAGAGATAAACAAACATTCACACATACACACACGCGTATATATAGTATATCTATAAACGTGTATATACACATACATAATATGTATGCATGTATGTATATATATAAATAGATATATATATATGTGTATACTGTATATATATCTACTACTACATATGTGGGAAATTCTGTCTGTGGGTGTGTTTGTAGAGTTGGTTGCTAACTCTTCCTACATCATTTTATCGATTTTGATGAAACTTGACACGTGAGTAGAACTCATGTCTAGAAACCTCATAGCATACTCAGGTGTTGAAAAATCGATAATAGGGCGCCTGGAAGGGATCCTTATATATAGCCAAGCGAATTAACTCATTCATTTTCCTAAATAATTAGGTAAAAATGAAATTGAGTATGCTTATTTCTTAGTATTTGAACTGTTAGAGTTATTTTCGCAATTTATTCAGTACAACCCTTACACAGTTAAATAGTATTTTCCTAAAACAATAGATCCACTTATTTCGGTTAGTGACTTATTCCCGAATATACCAACACTTGCAAGTTTGGTGTTTGTAATGCCTCGTAAGGGATTATTGATAACAATCCAGGTGCCAACTGGTTTTATCAAATATATTCAAAGAAAGTTCTGCAATATATATATATATATATATATATATATATATATATATATATATATATATATATATATATATACATACAGTCTATTAATTTATAAAGTTATTAAAAGAAAATGGAGATGACAAAATGTAATACATGGTTCATTTTATTTGTATCACAATGGAAAGGTAATGCAAAGTAAAAGTGATGCCTATAAGAATAAGTATAAAAGGAACCGGATCGACACAACAACTGAAAAATATCCGAAAAGATTCTACACGTTTCAATGCGACTGTATGTTTGAATCATCAACATTCGAACGATTATATATGTAACAAATCATATATTTTCTGGTCTTGAATTACGAAATAATTTGACAATTGTGTTTTGAAATTTTCAAATGTAAGCAACTTATTAGAACGCGAGTTCATGTAATTAGATATTGATCGTTGAAATGTTGCTAAAACATCAAATGC
The DNA here is from genome assembly GCF_046866305.1 of Octopus bimaculoides. Lineage (NCBI taxonomy): Eukaryota > Metazoa > Mollusca > Cephalopoda > Octopoda > Octopodidae > Octopus > Octopus bimaculoides. Next base: position 188,974,568 of record NC_142928.1, on the reverse strand, counting down.
ATTTTAAATATATATTTATAATATATTTATAAAAGTTTATGGAAAGATGATGGGATAAAGACATGTAACTTATGAAACATACCATATCCTGTTCTCTAAGCACAATCTCTCAAATGATAAATCAGAAATAATTTACCAATGTCTGCATGCACATAAATACACTTTTTCTATATTTATATAATTATACATTTGTTTTCCAATATTATTTTACTATATTATATAACATAAAATGCATTGCATATAATTACATCTAACTACTTTTTGTATATATACATAACTTATTCAGTAGGTGAACATAATTCTTCCTAATCACATGTTCATATATATATATATCCTGTTTTTTAATGTTCAAGTAGATTAATTAGCATTTATAATACCATCCGCATATTTTTCAGTAACATTATTTCTTATTAGGCACTTTGATATTAATATAAAAGTTTTTATTCTTATTTTTATTTTCATCGTTATACTTAATTCCATACTTATCTTACCAT
>NC_142928.1:188926574-188971574 GCF_046866305.1 Octopus bimaculoides | reverse complement strand
ATGTTGATGATTCAAACACTGTCGGATTGAAGCATGTGTAGGATTTTTTCGGATACTTTTCGGTTGCTCTGTTAATCCGGTTCCTTTCGTATCACTTACTTTGCATTACTTTTCCATTGTGATACAAAGAAAATGAACCAAGTATCTATTATAGTTTTTCTTATCCATTTTCTCTCATTAACTTTATGATATATATATACGTTTATATACACACATACATATATTATATATATATATTAGTTTGAACACGAATTTTTATATGTTGTACATATGTCACACTTTATTAGTGATTTCATTTATATAAACGTTTTATTTGTACATATGAAAATAAACATTTTTCAAACTGCATCAAGATTAAGAAAACTCATATACAGATGCATAAAGTACAGGGGTAAATTGAAATCATGAAAGGGGATCGAGAGGAATAATAGAATAAAGTTAACAAAAATGATATAGAAATGGAAGTCACCTGGGGACCATCGTATTCCTTTGTAAGAGGAAGAAAGAAAAACCAACTGAAAACAAACACATATCAAAGCTGGTTTGATCTGATGAATTGAGTCTGTGCGAGTATATATAGGTATGCACACATGTATGTGTTTTCCTACGCAAATGTTTATAAAGGGGATTTAACAAAAGAAAAACGTAGCATAAATGTTACAGAAAATTTTAGAAGCATTAGTAGACTGAGGGCTTCAAAGATTCAAGGGCCGATGGGTATTTAATACCTTGGCAAAAATCTGAGAGATCTGCATGGAGTAGGGATAGATGCTTTTAAGAAACAATTTACCCTGCTGCTGTGCAAAGTTTCAGATAAACCTACGTCATGACAAGAAACTCAATAGAAGGCAGCAATATCGGACTCCCGCCTCCACTGAAAGTCAATCACAAATGAATTCTTTTATTCTTTTATATACTTCATCCTTGAGGCTGCGGCCATGCTGGGTCACCGCATTGCTATTGAAAAAGTGATAAAACCGCTAGTTCTCAAGCATCACCACGGCCTTCGGCCCGAAACACATACAAGAATAAGAGAAAAGAATAAAAAAATTATAGTTTAAAGGACATTTTCAAATAAAGTCTAACGAGATACAAACGATGCTGTACTAAAATGTTATAAATCTTAAAATATAAAATGCACCCACGTTCTATCAAACAATAGCAATGCATGAAAACCCAAGAAACAAAAGAATGATATCGTTTATAGTAATACGCAACATGATTATGCATATATGGAAGTAATTACCTTTAAAGGAAAAGTCTGAATGAATCAGAAATCTACATAGTCGATGACAACTCTATGGCGATAATAAAAAGTATCTGCTAGGTCTCTACCTCAAAATCATAAATCATATTTTCAATTTCACATTACGTTATTCACATTGAGAAATAGTCACATCTTGTAGGCATATTTGTTTTAGAACTGTAATATATGTTAAGCCTGTTATATTTCTAAATAGGTAAAAATACTATTCACCTCCAACAACTTTTTGATATATTACTGTAACTTTTTCAATCAGTTTCATACCATATTGCTTATTTTTTTTCTTCCATACATCATACATACATACATATACATACATACACATACAATAATAGTCACATATACATACATATATATGTATTAGATGTATGTTTTTACCACAAAATTCTTTTCTTTCTAATTTGTGCTATTTGCTATTTGACAAAATCTAACAATTCTTTGACCTCGATTACGTAAACATTCATTTTGTATTTCGTCTTAATGTAATCTTATAAGAATGACTAATATTCTTACTTTACAATTATTTTATGAATTTTACACAAGTAATATCTTTTTTTTTCCATCCTACTAAGTTTCTCCAAACATACTGATTACGAACCAGTAACTATAGCCTTTTTAAATTTCAAATAGTCTATTAATTTCATACAGCGCCAATTGTATCTCGTTCCACATTCCCTTAGACATATTCTTTATGCATAACAGTTTTACGGCTGAAGAATACTAGTTGCTTTTAATGTTTAATTTTTTTTTCTCCAGCAAATAGCATTTTACAAGCCCTTTTTCGTTTAACAGCCTTGTATAAGATCCCATCCTTATAAATTTTAAGTTCGTTGCTCTAATTTAATCTTTCATACTTATTTCTATGGCATTTACTTCGACTCTTTCAGGTATTTTTGAAACCAAATACGTAAAATTTTATTACGTGACACTTAAAATCGTTTGCTTTCCATAATAAGGTTAGTGTATTTCATTTTACTTCCTTTCATATTTTTTCTGGGTTGTTTACGTCCTTTGAGTCGTAATAACTTTTTGCTACTATTTTGTTTCTTAAAAGAGATGTGAGCAATTAATCATTGTTTTTTTTTCATATATTTCTGAAAGAGCCTCGCATTTCTGGTTTTTAAGTATAGAACATAAATATCTTTGAATGTGGTAAATCTTTTTAATGATCTAAACCAGCATATTCTTAATAGTCTTATTCCATCATTACAAAATCATTGATTTGATTATATTTAAATAAGGAAAAACTGTATTTAATTCAAGAACGTGTCTTGCCTAGATTCTTTCTCCTAGATGAAATCTACCTTTAAATTCACTTCTAGAATAAAATCTTTTAATTATATTATACATAATTTTAATACTATTATGATCTCCTACTACTTTTATTTGATTCACTCTTAACTTACTCTCGGCTAAAACTAATTAGTTTATATAAAAATACCAAATTTTCGAACATACAACACGGTATTTCCTTGGACTAATTCCTTTTATTGTAGACTTTTAAGTTTACTAAGAATAACAATAATACATTGATTCCATATTAACCCCTTGTTCTTAGTTTTAGTATCTTCGTTCTTAATGAACGCAGTTTTGTCTGTAATTTATATGTTTTGGGATTTTGGTTTCAATTGTTTCTTTCTAACAAATGAAATCAGTCGTATTAGTAATCTTTACTGTCTCGCTTCTGCTTTCTGTCCCCCCTCTCTCTCTCTCTCTCTTCTAAATATATTTAGAAATGTCTAGGCTGTTTAGATGCTACCATAAAAGCATTATAGTTACTTATAACAATAAATCCAACATTCTAGTCCTTTCGTTTGCATTCATTTCCACATAAATATTTCTACTGATTGCAGGTTGCAGCAAAGGAACAACACTCGTTGCATGCTGCATATGTTTTATATATCCATTATAAGTAAATAACTACCACTTCAGTATCGTAACGTTACATCCTTCCTACGCTACATTATTGTAGAAATATATCATAAAATTGCATTAATGCTGACACTTTATTCATCACTGTATCAGAAATAGTAGGCTGCATAAAGCTTATCTTCACAGATAATCGTAACGTACTCATTAGTGTAATTATAGATTCCTTCATCCATTCAAAGTCTACAGTTGTTATCTATTGTTATGTATCTTTCTCTATAGTTCTCCATAATTATAAATCACAAACTTTACCTGATTATCACAATATGAAAAATAAGGAATCATTCTTAACGCATAAATTTTCTTAAAATACATTTTGAAATTGTCTGAAATGTGTCATTCATATGCAGTATTGATTTTTTTCATAATTCACAAAGAACAAATCTATGATATACAATAACTGTCTCTATATTAAAAGGATTTTAAATCGCAGAAGAAAATATATAACGTTTTATGTTTTCTAAGTCTTAATTTTTTATCGCGAATTTAGCTACGCTTCTACAATCAAAAAAGAAGGAAAAAAAGTACTTTGTCATTTGTTAGTCTCAACTGAAGAACTAAAGCTCAGCACATCAGGAGTTATAATCACGTGACAATTACATTTACTGACATTGGGTTTAATTATTGCCCACTCAGCTCTTCGAAAGTTTCCATGTATTTCGTTCTTTACTCTATTTCTATCGGAAACACAGCCAATTGATTACGACCAGGCAATTCACAGTTTCGTTTCCTTTTAAAACTCTAGTAGTATTTGCTATTAGTGACTGTATACGCATTAGGCGTGTTACTAATACAGTTGCTCTTAAACACAAGGTCATCTCCGACCGATCAAAAAGCATCTCAACTGTAGCTGGAGCTAAATTATTTAATGCAATCTTCTTGTTTGTAGATAGTGATGTGAGACATTAGGAATTATATCTAGGATAAAGCCTTGTGGTATATAGTTACGCCCCTTTTAAGTTCTCAATTCAAATCCTGCCTCGTCTATTTTACCTTCCCTTCATTCTATGTCAATAAAAGTAATATGAGTTAAGTAGCTTTTAATTGACGCATTGCTCTTTCCCTATATATTTCCTGACCGTGCACCTTAATTGGATATATATAATTATATTTAACTGATGTATATCTACATGAGATTCGCTCAAAAGGACGTGTACTTTCAGATTGCTTTCCAGCTGCGATGTTTTAAAGATAATTTCATTTAGGTCGATTAAAACGACTCAAGTAATTTTGTTTTATAATTAATGACAGTATACATTTTACTGAAGCACAGTGCAGCAGGTAGTTGGGGGAAGAAGAAAATACATATGTGACACTGAAAGATCGCTTTGTTGAATTTAACAGCCACTTTGCTGATTATTTTCTAATGGCAACAATCCACTAGAGAATAAAGGGAATAACACACATTATAATAGAAGCAGTTTCACTTCCTTAGTAAAATGTATTGATGCTTATATGCTTGAGCGTGCCTATCACACACAAACACACACACACACACATACACACACACACATTTATACACACACACACACACACACACACATATATATATATATATATATATATATATATATATATATATATATATATATATATATATATATAAAGAAAGAATAAGATAAAGAGACCAATGGCAAAGTTAGAATATATTTTATGTATAAAGTCTTACAGCTGTTTCAGGGAAAATTCAAGGTATCACTTCATCGGAGACGGTAGTAGTAGAAGAATGGATTATTACATCTATAAGATCTTATAAGACTTTAAACATAAAATAAAATTCTAACTTTGCCATTGGTCTCTTTATCTTATTCTTTCTTTATATATACACACGCTAATACACGACCCATGTTATATTCCCCACTCATGTTGCAACCACGGCAGGGGCAAAACTAGTCGGTATACAGCACTTACTCGGTATTGCCTGTATTTTTAGGGTCTGGTTGACTCCAATACCCTTCATAACCTTTATATATATATATATATATATATATATATATATATATATATATATATATATATATATATATTTGCATAAGAGTGTGTGATTCGTTGTTTATATATGTGGGTATTTCATGCATCTGTGAGGGTGTGTCTAACAGTTTCCCTACTGGTAAATACTACCTTCGTTCAGACAACTGATATATGCTAACGGTACGGCAGATATCACTGTATATAAGGTGATGAGATGATGTTATCAAGGACCACTAACTTGTCTGTCTTTTGTGCATCATAATCTCTCACAGTATATACAGTGAATAGTGTGTGAGTGTGAAAATATATATGTATATAGCCTGTTGATGCTGAGATGAATTTGAATGATACTACAGTTGAAGGAAGTATAAATAATAGCAGGAAAAAAATAACACACATGACAGTAGTTGTAGGATTAATAATAAATAATGATAATAATAATAATAATAATAATAATAATAATAATAATAATAATAATAATAATAATAATAATAATAATAATAATAATAATAATAATAATAATAATAATAATAATAATAATAATAATAATAATTAAACCAATACCGGTATTATTCAACCCAAGAATAACAATCGGGAAGTACGTACTTTAAACTTGTTACACAAAAGTACGAAAAGCTACACGTGCAAAATAATTTAACACCAGAAATGAACGGACCGGTACCCTACGTACATGATGAGCGTCAAAATAAAGAAATAAAGGGCCGGACGTTGTTCCTCATGTCCTGCAAATAAAATCAAAAAAGTATAAATGGACACGTGAGGAATATATTTCAATCCTACACGCTTATTTTACAGCAATGCTCTACCCAAAGAACGAAAACACAACATATACATATAAAACCCGGAAGAATAATAACCTAAATAAAGATTTAGATACAGCAATGAACCCTAATAAACTAGCTAACATACGAAAATATATTCTCAAAACAAAAAACATATCAGAAATAGAACATTTAAAAGGAAAAATACATCAGGAAAATGTAGATAGTAACCACAGAGCAATGCCAAATAATATAAGCGCTGAGACTGTAAAACACGAAGACAGACGTAACACTTCCAACAAAAGCGAAGTAAACAACAAAAAACAACAAACCCAGACCGAAGGAATGTATAATGATGTGCAAAAAGCACCGAACCCAAACACCACAGACAGACATATGAACAGGAAGGAAGGTGAAACAAATCTAAAACCAGGAAACAGTGAAGGGGAAACCGAATGATTATGATACTCTAAAAATGAGCATAATCAAAGAACTGAAAACCACAGATCTCAGTATGGACCACCGATTATACCTCCCAAAAATCAAAAAAGATAATAAAACATCAATAATAAATAGCATGAACATGGCCGTCACAGAACTAATAGCCACAGAAACAATGTCAATAATACCGAGTTAAATTATATAATATATGCAGCAGCCACTGTGGAAACAATGGAGCTGGATATTCCCTCAAACCCATTCGAACCACCACCGAAACAAACCCTGAGGGTAAATAATATCCAGAAAAATAGAAAACGAGAGAAGAGATCTGTCAATTCTTAACGAAACTAGTAGACAATCAACACTACTAAGTAACAAGAAGAAAACAAAAATACTGTGCAAATACAACATTACAGAAAAAGGGTTACCTGAGGTAAAAGAACAGCTAAAACAAGCTATCCTTGCCAAAGCACAAAGGATCCGCCGGTATGAGAAATGCCAAGGTTTCTTTGAACAAAACAAACAGTTCAATTCCAACCCCAAAAGATTTTACCAAGAACTTGGCAAAAATAAAATAGACATCAATGTAGTACAAACAGGAGAAGTGGGAGAATTTTGGAAAGAAATATGGTCGACGAAGGAACAACCTCAGAAAAGGGCTATCAAGTCAACGAAAAGGGCTTTCAAGACAACGAAAAGGACTATCAAGACAATGGGAGAGGGGAGGCTGCTTTGCATTGGGTGACTGCTGGTCTTCCATAAACAACCTTTCCCAGACTTGTGCCTTGGAGGAGAACTTTCCAGGTTCAATCCCGTGGGCATTGATGACTGAAGGGAACCTTTATATATATTAATATATAACAATATAATATAATATGACAACCAACTAATTCTCACATAGTATATTTATACATAAATTCCTCTATTTTGCATAATATCGAGGTCTCATTCATTCTTTTGTTGCCATATTATATATACATTATACATACATGCGTACGTACAATAGTACATACACTTACAAACATATATATATACATATGTGTGTACGCATGAGTGCATAAACACAGACATATAAATGAATTATATGTGATTGGGAAGGGAAATAATACGGTAGAAGCAAAATATCAAAAACACATCGTTCAAAATCATGGAACGATAGACACATCAATAAAACAACGCACAAACTCCTCCATACGCTCGCACACACATACACACACACACACACACACACCACGCAGCAGGCGCTCGTAAACACACAACATAGACACCAATGTTCAAGCAAAGCAAAAAAACAACAAAAAATCACTCGAATTCGAATAAAGTTGGCGCAATTCAAATACTATAAACTTTACATAGTAAGGAAAACAGAGAAATCAATGTGTGACTGAAGTAGAACAGATAGATGGGGGATCGTGTTGTCGATGAGGTCAATAGCTATGACGAAAAAAGTCTGACGAACCAACAGATGATTGATTAAACATCGATCATGCAATTGATTGATAAATTACTTAACAGCTTCCTTAATAACAAAAAGAAATATAAAAACCATTGTGTGTGCATTGTTGGCAAAATAACTCTCACTGAATAAGTATACATTTAGCACTGCATAAATGTGTATGTGTGTGTACATTCATAATATATATATATGTCTATATACACACAACTCTCCTGTGGGACCCTTCTGTCCGGCATTCGTCATGATAGATCGTTAACCACTACACATTCCTTTTTTTTCCCCCGTGTTTCTCTCCTTGTTTTGTTCTGTGTTCCTTTCTGTGGAAGAGCGTAGGCTCGAAACGTTAAAGACTTCATCACTTCCAGAGCATTATACCAATACATCTGTTTGTTGTCTACACAACCTGCCTTCATCTTTTGTTTCTTTTTTTGTGAATTCTCCCCATATATATATAGTATATATATATATAATATAGGTACATACATATATATTCCATATATACACTTACATATATACATACACACATATACATATATATAAACACATATATACATATATATACACACACATATATATACATACGTATGTACATACACATATATATACACATATATACAGACATACACATATATATACATACATATATATACATACATACATACATACATACACACACACATAAATATATATATATATATATATATATATATATATATATATATATATATATATATATATATATAAATGGTGTATGTATATACGAGTATATATGAGTAGCCGGTAGTATACACCTCGCTTAGATTTTCACCCCTTCTGAGCTTTCACCCGCTATGAAACATATGTAGCCTGGATCTTACCTACTCCATTCCGTAACTCTTGTATTCTTATTTGCACTCCCAGCAACCTTAGTCGCCAACCGTGGGCTATAAAAAGAACTTCTAGTCAGATTATCGTTCTTCGATACGAAAAAAATCCACAAACTTCCATCACAATAAACCATTATATTCCCTGAAAGTTTTTGTTTTTTTTTTCTTATTTTTACTACAGATTGTTTGTAGCTAACTTTCTTCCTATACCTCGCTCCTTATATTTTTTTTTCATAGATGTCGCTGTGTGGTAAGTAGCTTTCTTACCAACCAGATGAGTCTAGGTTCAACTCCACTGGGTGGCACCTTGGGCAAGCGTATTCTACTATAGACTCGGGCCGACCAAAGCCTTGTGAGTGGATTTGGTAGACGGAAACTGAAAGCTCGTCGTATATGTGCGTGTGTGTGTGTGTGTGTGTGTGTGTGTGTGTATGTGTGTTTGTGTGTGTGTGTGTGTTTGTGTGTGTGTCACTCCACCATCTCTTGACAACCTATGCTTATGTGTACTCACGTCCCGGTAACTAGCGGTTCGACCATAGAGGCCGATATACAATAAGTGCTAGGCTTAGAAAGTATAAGTCCTAGTGTCGATTTGTTTGACTGAAGGCGGTGCTCCAGAATGACCGCAGTCACATGAGTGAAACAAATAAGACAATATATATATATATATATATATATATATATATATATATATATATATATATATATTGCGTTTTTCTTTTTTTGTTTTATCAGTTTCAGCTCAAAGCTATGACCATGTGTATATACGTATGTATTGGCGCACGCGTTTTGTTTTTATCGAGCTATTTGTTTTAATACATTCCAACATCGATAAGTTGTAACTATTTACAAATGCTTTATCAACTTAGTTTAAACATTTTCTACTAACCCTAATATATGCTCTACCAAGAAACAATAAAAATATATAAGAACCTGCAATATGTGTGGCTAATAAAATAAATCCAATAGGACAGTGGCAATCATCAGAGCCATTAACTAAGAAAACGAAAACATGCGTGTATACTTCTGGGTGTATTTGTGTATAAGCTCTTCGTTCATGTATGCATAAATAGGGAGAGATCGAGTCTAGAAAATGATAAACATATCTTACTATTTAAACTCTACATTTGAGAAGCTGAGCTGAAACTAAAGAAACTGGTGTTGGCTATTTCTATTCCAGGCCTGTATTTACCTTTTAGAATTCGTTAATGATTATAGGTTTGTATCTAGACTTACAATTACGATGCAATGGCTGTAGTTTCTGCAGTCAGTAATCACAGTTATTTTCCTTTTTCACTGACAGTTGGTGTATAATTCACTCACATCCATTAAAAGTCTTACTTTCACGAACTACTTATTTCAATACTTCCCATTATTATTCCAGGAATGCGATGGATAGGATTAAAGTCTTGATATAAGCTCCGGTGGATAGTAACCTCGCAGTTTGATCCAAGATTTAACGTAGTTCACATTTTACTGAAATTTTGCCGGGATGCACAGGAATGAATGCAATTGTCTACTAGAGGAAAATATTTTTTGTTAATTACCTCCGCCAAAGAAGGAGGTTATGTTTTCATCGGAGTTGGTTTGTCCGCCTGTCCGTCTGTGTGCAAAATAAGTTGTGAACGGTATTTGATGAAACTTGTAGGAAACGTTGGTAACGACACAAGGAACAGATAATGAAATTTTGGTAGTAATCCGAGAATTTTTATGGATTCTTGAGGGATTTTTCATTTGTTATATTTACTTTACATGAAGTATTACAATGTTTACCTTCTTTGATTATCTCCCTTGAAAACACGTTCATCGTTTCCACGTAACCTATGGTGGCGTTGCTGTTTCCGAAGTTTATCTTCGTTTATCTATTAGTAATTTTACTCGCGTATCTATCTTGAAATGAGCTGCTTGACAGAGGTCTGCGCTCACCGAGAGCTTTTCTAGTTTGTATTGCGTTCACTAGTACTTTGGTTCTTGTCATTTAGGTCCCATTATTTACCTCTGTTTTTCCATGAATGCTACCATGGCTTGGTGTTTAAACAGCTAAATCTAAACTAAGAGGTTTCGACGTTTATTTATTCCACTCTGCAGTACTTCTGTTTCCTACTGTAATCTTGGGTCAAGCAAAGGTGTGTGAATAATATTTGTTAGACGGAAACTGTACGTGATGCTTTTGGAGAGCTGATACTGTTCTTGACAAGGAGATTTATTATGCATCCACTTTATCATCATAAACTGGGCTTTGGTTCGGTTCAGTGAAGTCTAGATTATTTCGAGGCTCTTCACTAAGTGTTCAGCGCACAGATAAATTCTTCGCTTCAGCCCACCGATTTCAGAAGCTCTAAAATGGAGTAGGTGTGTTGCCTTCTTTTTATTAAACGATAGAGAAATATATTTATATAAAAGGTACAGTCATGTCTTTCTAGTTAAGAATTTCACTTCACAGTCTCATTCCTTCGAGTCGGCACCGAATGTAGGTGTACCTTGGACACTGGTCTTTTATTTATAGTTTTTCATGGACCATTACTTCGTGAGCAGAATTTGGGATATGGGATTTGTACAGAAGCCGTCTTTAACAGACGTATACATACATATATACCTACCCATACACATGCATACATACATGCACGCATGCATACATACATACATACATACATACATACATACGTACATACCTACCTATCCACATACATGCATGCATATATGCATGAATACATACATATATATATATATACATACATATATACATACATACATATATGCATACACATGTATGCGTACGTGTGTGTAAAAGCGTGCATATACATATGATCGTGTATATGTGTATGAGTGTGCGCGTATGTATTATTTAATTATTCCACGATTATTTATTGCTTTGTTGATGTATATTTCTTAATTATATTATATTTTCGGTTTCCTTGATGATATTTAAAATAGTAAAACACTCCTCTGAACTCAAGTCAAACACCAACTTTCCTGTTTCTTTTCAAATCTTAAATTCTATATAAAAAAAATATGCTAAGCGAAACATATTCAATTTCAGTAATTGCAACATCTGCCAGACTTAGTTTGTAAACAGATAATTTAACTTAAAGCAGCATCAAGTGTGTGTTTTATATACAGACACATTTCTAAATGTATCTTTCCAACAGATTTTGCAACCTCAGATAAGCATAGCAGTATATTTCTATTATTTCCTGAACATTTGCGAACACTTTCTCCAACTACAATGTCTCTTTATTTGATTACAAATGTTTGCCAGGAAAAAATATTAATTGATTAAATAAGATCACAAATGTACTTATATTCACACAAACACAAAACAAATTTCAAAATGGCGTTCGATTTCTACACTTTTCTTATTAAATCAAACGTTCAATATTGATTTTCTTTTGTCTAATTTATTTATTTGCTTTTTTGTCGTGACTAGGCCCAAGGTAACAAACCTTTATTGGATACAGAGACATAGAACAGAATTTCTGTAGTGTTGTAAGCATGTAGGTGCAGGAGTGGCTGTGTGGTAAGTAGCTTGCTTACCAGCCACATGGTTCTGGATTCAGTTCCACTGCGTGGCACCTTGGGCAAGTGTGATCTACTATAGCCTCGGGCCGACCAAAGCCTTGTGAGTGGATTTGGTAGACGGAAATGGAAAGAAGCTCGTCGTATATATATATATATATATATATATATATATATGTGTGTGTGTGTGTATATATATATATATATATAAATGTGTGTGTGTGTCCGCACGCGTGTGCGTGTGCGTGTGCGTGTGTATATATATGTGTGTGTGTGTGTATGTGCCCTCACCATCGTTTGACAACCGGTGCTGGTGCATTTACATCCCGTAACTTAGCAGTTCGCAAAAGAGACCGATAGAATAAGTACTAGGCTTAGAAAGAATAAGGCCTGGGTCGATTTGTTTGACTAAAGGCAGTGCTCCAGCACGGCCACACCCAAATGACTGAACCAAATAAAAGAATAAAAGAACGTTTTAGAAAATCAGGAGTGTAAAATGTAGGAAAACGATTTCAATCGCTAACTAAAGCCATTCTGTACGCGGATTCACCACCATTTTATAAACATAAATTTGATAAAATTCCCTGATGTTTTCTCTCAAAAATGACATTTTAATATTCACAAAATATTCGTAATTTAGAAGTGCTAATATTTTCATCATCGTCTCTTTCCTTCTCCTCCTAATCATCATAGTTGGTGAAACAGCAGAATCGTTAGCGACTCGCACAAAGTGCTTTACAGCATTTCTTCTGATGTTTGCGTTTCAATTTAAAATTCCGCCGCGGTCGGCTTTGCCTTTCACCCTTTCGGGATTGATAAAATAAGTACCAGTTGAACACTTGCCGGACTTGCTAACCTTGTGTCAAAATTTGAAATCAATTTTATTATCATAACTCAACACCCTGGTTTAAAACCCCATCAGTAATCCTTTGAAGATTATTTAGTAACTGTTCCGCCTCCTAAAAGTATTTGCTTTTTATGTATGGTATAAATTATTACTGCTGTTATGAACGTAGAATTCAAGATGCAGTAGAGCGCCAGAACTCTTACCAATGATATTAGTTACACCCCCATCACTACATTTTAATGTTCTGAGTTCATATTCTATAGGACTCAACCTTGATTTTTATCTTCTAAAAATAAATAAAACAAGAAGCAAACGCTCTCTGAAATCAATGTAATCAACTGCACCTCGTCTTTAAAATGCGAGAAGGGTGTTTGTATCAGTTTTAGAAATCTTCATTCCTATCACTGTTCTATCTTTAATTACGAAGGAGTACCCAAAAGTAACCGGACACGTTCTCTGTGGGACAAGCCCGTTGTAGTTCCAGTTTCCGCCGGTAGAATCCGTTTGATGCAACCCTCAAGCATCGGTCTACCGTGCCCTCCAGTAAAGTAGTACTGCCATGTGGTGCACCTTGGTTTTGAAATGTTTCTCCCTTGTCCGTCAATTTTTGCGATGGTTGAAACGAAGGAAATTCTGTTTTTCTGTTGAGGAAAACGGTGACCGAAACAGTTTCATGCTTCAAACAGCTTGCAAGGACTCTGTTATGAACAAGACACAAGTTTACTAGTGGTTTCCACGCTTTTGGAATGGTCACTTGTCGCTTGAAGACCAACCTCATTCAGGTCGAACGTCGATCTCCCCAACCAATGAAAACATTACGAAAATGCATGAACTGATCTTGGAGGACTATTCACTAAACAATTGACGAATTTGTTGATATGACTGGTGTATTCTGGAGTACCTGCCAAAGAAATTTGAGCGAGGAATTGAGAATGAAAAGAGTTGCAGCAAAATTTGTGCCTTACTTGCTCACGGGGGATCAAAAGCAGTCGCGACTGAATGCGTGTCGTGTACTGAAACAATAGATGAAAGTTGATCCGGATCTTTTTTCGAAAGTCGTCACTGTTGACGAAAGCTGGCGCTTCGGAATTTGCCGATATGGGAGAAGTGAAGAAAAAGCGACGGAGGCGTCAAAAGACACCACTTTGCAAGAGTTCCAGGATGGCTTCGATTAGTGGAAAACGCGCCTGGACCGATGCATTGCTTCAAATACTTTGAAAGCGATAAAAGTGTAAACATGTAAAACTAAGTGAATAAAATAATATAGCAAAATTCCTGTTTCTTTTGGGTATCTCGTCGTATTGTGTATTTGAATTTGCTAATTCCACATTGCTAGAATTAAGTACTGGTATCAGCATTCGGGTACTTATACACTTAAATATAAATATTTTTTCCATCATATAAAAACAATGCAAATAAAAATAAAGTATTTTGATCTAAATATATTTACATATATCTTTGTATGTGTGTGAAAGTCTGTACATGTGTGTTTGTGTGTGCGTGAAAGGCTGTACGTGTGCGTATATGTGTGTGAAAGTGTACATGTGTATGTGTGTGTGCGAAAGTGTACATGTGTGTGTGTGTGTGTGTACGTGTGTGTGTGTGTATTACTTGAGATGTTACTGTTTCATTTGTAGTAGTGCCGGGGCTACTGCAGTTACTGTGTTTTTATTCTCACAGTTTGTTTTATTCATTATGCTATTCCTTCTTCTTGTGGTCTTCTGACAGAATTATCATTTAGACGTCTATGCTGGATGTGTGTATACATTTTCAGTCACGACTGAATGCGTGTCATGTACTGACAGAACAGTTGAAAGTTGACCTGGACCATTTTTTGCAAGTTGTTACTGGTGACAAAAGTTGGTTCTTCCAGTCGAAAGTGTATCTATTTCCACATGCCCTGTGTTTATCTTTTACCCCGTATTTATTCCTGACTGATCCATTTCAAATAATAAATATTCATCTCGAAGCTTATATTATTCAGCTAACGTTTCTTAGATCTTGATTCTATTCTGTTCTTATATGTTGTCAAGATTCATTGACACAGAAATCATTTTAAGTGTGTGCCTGTCTTTACAAATTCCCGGTAAATTCACGAATGCTAATGGTGAGAATTTTTACAAGAAGCAGCGTGTTTCGCTAGAATTCAAATCATATTTCGTTTTCGATTTCAAGTTGAAGGTAGTTTAACTTACCCCTGTTGTCCCTCTGGAAATACGGGAATATAGGATCAACCCTTCATCCATTTTTATAGATATATATCCGTATGTAACACCCAAAAAGTGGCTGTGTGGTAAGTAGCTTGCTCACCAACCAAATGGTTCCGGTTTCAGCCCCACTGCGTGGCACCTTGGGCAAGTGTCTTCTATTATAGCCTTGGCTTTTTGAGTGGATTTGGTAGACGGAAACTGAAAGAAGCCCGTTGTATATATATATATATATATATATATATATATATATATATATATATATGTGTGTGTGTGTGTGTGTGTGTGTGTGTGTGTGTGTGTGTGTGTGTGTGTGTGTGTGTATGTGCCCCCCCCCAACATCACTTGACAACCGATGCCGGTGTGTTTACGTCCCCGTAACTTAGAGGTTCGGCAAAAGAGACCGATAGGATAAATACTAGGCTTACAAAGAATAAGTCCTGGGATCGATTTGCTCGACTAAAGGCGGTGCTCCAAGATGGCCGCAGTCAAATGACTGAACCAAGTTAAAGAATAAAAGAGATATCTTAAAAGTTTGGGAGCGTAAATGCTCACTTTGAGGTTTATCACTAAAACAAATATCTAGCTAGATGGCTGCAAGTTAAAGTAATTAGGCAGCCATTTAAAGCTCGAGGGGAAATAAATATAGCAGTATGCTGAAATATATTGTTAGAGTGTTATGCGCAAGATCCTGGTTTCGATTTCTGGATCGGGCGGTGTATTGTATTATTTAGACAAATATTATTGAGATCAAATATTACTAAGACCAAATATTACTGAGACCAAATATTATTGAGACAAATACTTCATTTCTTGAGCTGTAAATGAGAAATCCAGCGATGCACTGACATGCCATTCGGGAGTTATGCTCTGACCTTGGTCACTTATTTACCATGGAAACCAAGGAACCGGCCCATGAGTCCCAGGACTCGAGATATTAATGTCCAGAGATTGCTGAGGATGAGCCCTTCAGTCTTTGCAGGGATTGCACTTGCATTAAGTTTAAATGCTGGAGTCATTTTTGCTTAGCAAATATTAAATGAAAAACTTAGAAGTGATATTGAAAGTGTATTGTTTCAGTTCATTATGACGCCCTGAAATATTGGTTTCAGATGTTGGTACAAGGCTAGCAATTTCGACCCCAGTACTCAACTGGTACTTATTTTATCGACCCACGAAAGGATGAAAGGTGGAATTCGACGCTCTAAAGTGTTGAAAATAATTACAAATTGAGAAACATTTCCAGATTTATTAACGAATCTCTAATAAGGAGTGTCGAAAATAATTATTCTATTTAAGAATGTTAGGATTTCTTTTCTTTAAAATAATTAAAATCTTAATTACTAGACTAGGAAATTTAAGCCATTAATTTTGTAATAGAGCTTCAAAATTTTCATAATGCCATGTAAAAGTTTGGATAAAACATAGAATAATAGGACATATAAGGATTTATATTATAAAGTACACCTTCATCCTCAGTTTGTGTTTTTCAAATCTTTCACACACCCCCCCCCATCACTCCATCACACTTTCAATCACCTCACCATCGCTCTTCTTACTACTGCATTTACTGGTGTAACATTAAATAAGAGAAGAACTACATATATACAACATCCGCTTTCTTCACTACCAGTTCTCTCTCTCTCTCTCTCTCTCTCTCTCTCTCTCTCTCTCTCTCTCTCCTCTCTCTCTCTCACTCACTATCTATCTATCTCTATCGCTCACTCTCTCTCACTTCAGAGCTGCTTCTGTTTGACCTTTTATTCTCACCTTCATTCCTTGCAGTTTTCCACTATTCACTCTTTCTGTGTTGCCTGCTATTTCTCTGTCTGCCCTACTCTGTACCCTATTGACTCCCATACCTCATTCTTAAAATTATCACATGTCTGCCATGTTGCCACTTTATTCGCCACTCACTACATTCATTCCTACACACGTCTTACATCATCTCTGCCAGTCTATGTGTCTCTCTCTTTCCTTCCCACACCAACTCCTGTAATCACCACCCTCCATCTTGCACCCGTTGTTTCCCTGCTGTTCTTTAACATTCCTATACTGCCAGACACCACCACCTCCGCTCTGATTCACTTTCATTTTTTATCACCTCTGCCTGCATCTCATAACTGCCATTGACCATGCCTCCACTCTTGTTTACGACTCGCTACATTCACCTCTACCCACTTCCTTTAATCATCTCTCATCCTCTCCACCCACCGTTGCAAACTTCCAATAACCAAATTGAGCGTCAGTTAATTACGATGACAATAGAAAGGGAGAAAACAGCACAAAACAACGATGCAACAAGCCCTATACGGAGCAGAGAGACAAGCACGGCAATTTGAAAGGTTGGAGAAGAACTAAACGCAGAGAGTTTAAAATTTGTTAGATTTTACTCACAAGACGGACGAAAATAATTTTAAAAATCGCCGTTATGAAGCCTTCTTCACATTGCTTTTGTGCAACAGAGCTCTATTATTCCTTGACTATGTGTCGTGTGGTTTCGCACGATAACGGAAAATGCGTTGTTCCATGTTACTACACGCTTACATTTCGTGTGTGGCGCTCTGTTCTATTACAGATTATTACAACTAGGCAAACAAATCCAGGTTCATTAATGAATCTGTAAACCTCTGTTAGGTATTATCGAAATTAATGGATCTAATTAAGAACGTGATGTTTTTTGTCGTAAACTAATTAAAATCTTAATTACTAGTCTAAAGAATTTAAGCTATTAAGCATTATTCTAATAGAGTTTCAGAACTCGACAAAGAACCAAAAATCCTTTTCGCAAAGAGAAGCTGCAAAAGAATCATGTAATCTGCGACCTAAAATGTTTTGAATTTTGGTAAAAAGCATCAAGCAAGCATCTACTGATTAGGAAACAGCAAAATGCACCATTATTAATGCGTCGAAAATGACCCAGCTTGTTTCTTTTTTTCGCGATATCTACTGACTTCCTATATCGCAAAAAAGACTCTGCAGGTATTGAATAAACCGGTCTATGGAGCCCTGCCCCGATCACTTTACTCTAAAAACCTATCGCCGACCAAATTTCATTTTAGTCTTTTACTTGCTTCAGTCATTTTACTGCGGCCATGCTGGGGCACCACCTTTAGTCGAAGAAATCTACTCCAGGACTTAATCTTTGTAAGCCTAGCACATATTCTATCGGGGTCTTTTGCCGAACCGCCAGTTTACGGGGATGTAAACAAACCAACATCAGTTGTCAAGCCACACAAACACACACACAAATATTCTTTTACTTGTTTGAGTCATTTGATTGCGGCCATGCTGGAGCACCGCCTATATATGCCCGTGGCATATGGCGTAGTGGTTAAGAGCGCGGGCTACTAACCCCAAGATTCCGAGTTCGATTCCAGGTAGTGACCTGAATGATAACATCGGAGCATACTTTAAGAATGAGAACCCAGGTTCGAAATTTCCCCAAAACACCCGATGAAGGCTGGAGAGTATACCAGCCGAAACGTTGTGTTAACAACAAACAAGATGAGGACAAATATCTGTCAAATATGAATAATGTACATAGTGTGTATATATGTATATATATATATATATATATATATATATATATATATACATATACGACAGGCTTCTTCCAGTTTCCGTCTACCAAGTCCACTCACAAAGCTTTGGTTGGTCGGAGGCTAAAGTAGAAGACAGTTTGCCAAGGTGCCACGTAATGGGACTGAAACCGGAACGATGTGGTTGGGAAGCAAGCTTCTAACCACTCAGCGAAACATCTCGATAAATTCCTGTAACAGAAGGTTTTCAACAACCAAGCAGCAGAAACCCAAAAGGCCTTCGAAGAATTCATCAGCCTAAGGATTCCGGATCTCTACTCAACCGGAATAAAAAGGCTAATATTGTATTGGTAAAAATGAGCGAACTGTAATGATTGTTATTCCACTTTTAGCAACTGAGTTATTTTGTTGCCGATGTTGAAGATTAAAAACCGAAATTATTTTTACATGGACCTCATACTTATATATATATATATATATATATATATATATATATATATATAGGTGTGCGCGCGCATGTGTGTGAAGACAGAGAGAGAGATGGGAGAGGGACGGTGGAAAGGAGGGTAAAAAGATTATTAATTATTCATGGTCACATTTTAGACTGGCGGATAATCACCAGCTTTTATTACAACTATCACTAAAATGTGTCTTTTCAGTTAAGTGCATCGCAGAATCACATGTAGTATTGTGTACAGACAAGTATTTTTTCAACATTCCATTAGAGAGAAAATATTTATGGTGTAATTGAAGACATAGATAAATATTTCCAAGTATAGTATAATCACCCACTTATATGTCGGCTCCGTGCGTGTATAGCATGTAAGTTTTAGATACGAAAAATATTGCTTATTTCTGCTTTATTCTTAAATAAGTAGGTGAACACAACATTTTATAAAAATATTTTTTCCATGTCTTATATATTCCCTGCAAGAAAAATGTGTAGATACAAAGTCAACACAATGCTTTGTTTAGTGTTTTGTATCCTTTATGTACGTCCACTGGCCGGGTCACTATAAATGCACACATACAATATTTCCCATCGCTAACTCAAGCATGAGTTAATGTAACAATTTCTCTTTAATCTCATGGTTTGTTTGAATTGTGATCTAATAGCGATATCTTTCTCTAGCATCTGCAGTTAAGCATGCAAATACGCACACACATTCTAAAACACATACAGGAACGACTATGTGGACAACAGATTGTTTGGATAACTCGAATATTCTGGAAACTATTAGTTTTTTTGTTTTAGAAAATCAATAAAATAATATTTGAGGAATCATACAAAAATTCTGATTTAACAGATCACTTCCTTCGAAATCCGCCTCATCCTTTGCCAGAGACATCAGCCAAATTTCCGTTACATCACATGATCACATTCTGTCGACTTAACCAAAATACTCACACACACAGATATATGCACATATACATACATAAATCTGTGTGTATATATATATATATATATATATATATATATATATATATATATATATATATATATATATATATATATACGGGTGTGTGTATACATACATATATAAATATATGTAGATATATCCATCTATCAATCTATCGATTGGTGACGTCATAAGTGCTTTCATACAATGGTAGAATGCCCGTTATGCTTACAGGAGATATGCGCTCGAGTCCCATGGACGGAGTTGAACTTTCTCTATTTTTCTATCCAAAAACGATTTTCAACCCAATATTTCTATTCTGCTATTAATAACTTTACACACACATACACACACACACACACACACACACACACACACACACACACACACACACACACACACACACACACACACACACATATATATATATATATATATAGAGAGAGAGAATTCACAAAAAACAACAGAAGAAGACAGGTGGTATAGAAAACAAACAGACGTATTAGTATAACGCTCGGTAATTGAAAAAGTCTTTAACGTTTCGAGCCTACGCTCTTCCACAGGAAGGAACACAGAAAGAAACAATGAGAGAAACAAGGAGAGAAAAAAAACATTTTGGGACTTCAGCGGCGGCGGCGGCCTCACTGTCATTCTGCCCGACTGGTTCAAAAGATCGAGAGGAAAAGGATTGCTTGCATACGACTCGACTTGCCGTTCGGAGTAACGTGCTTAGTAGAGCAGCTACCACATTGCGATCTATTACAATTTACAATGACCGTTAACTTACAACTTATATAAAGAAGGTTAATAGGTTCGAATGCGACGCTAAACCTGTGAATTACTAAGATGCCAATGTATAAAAAATTTTTAGCTTAAACTTTAAGTTGATCAAATCTAACCAAAGTGGAAGAAATTATTATTTTATTTAGGTAAGTCTATGTTCATGAGATCGGATTCTATCCATTCTACTTTTTAAAAAACTTAAATATAGCTAAATATTTATGCCATCGTGCAATTATAACGTCTAATATTTTATTACTTAAAATTTTCTTGTCTGTACGACGTATACTAATTGCTTCCTTCGAACCTAACTTACACCTTCTTGTATAGAATTTAAATGGTTTGGTTTCTGTTATGATCGATCAATCTAATCTAAATTCCTTATCTCGCATTTTTAGTTTGTTAATATATGTAGCCAGCGCGGTTACGTTTTTGTTCCTGGGGTCGAGAATGAGCTGATATGTCCTCTATATGTCCTCTATATCTCGTTTTGAAATCCGTGGTTCATCTTATATATACATTCTTAGGTTGATTGGCAGTTATGACCTCAGTCTTGTATACCACGTTTTTCCTTACACAGGAATCCCCTAATGCACATAAATTGCAGTTCCGACAATTGCAGGCTTTATTTCGGTTGGTCGTCCCTCTGCGTTCTTTATCTATGTTACTATTAATTCTATTCGTATTGGGGCTACCCATATTCCCGTTATTCCCAAGCTTAAATTTATTGTTCCCTGCGTTTATCGATCCTAAATTAGGCGTAGTTGAGTAAGAAAGTTTTAGACAGGATCTATTAAGGATGGAACGGTATTTATGGCCCACAGGGAAATTCTTATCGACAATATTAAAAAAATATCTTAGAGAGATTTTTAACCTGCAGGGAAAAGGTGGGGTTAAACCATATAACTTCCCGTAGTTATATAACCACATAACTTTCTCGTAGTCTTACTTCCAGTTTGCTGCTGTTTGTTATTATTATTATTATTATTATTATTATTATTATTATTATTATTATTATTATACATGTTAGAATTTTTAGGAAATCTAGAATGATAAGTATCACGTTTTCATAAAGATTATTTACGAACAAGATATCAATACCGGATTCAGCTAATTTACTTATATCTATGTACATAAATATGAATGTTATAATAATAGGAATATATATATATATATATATATATATATATATATATATATATATATATATATATATATATATAACGGTTTTTTTCAAATGAATCACGTCATAACCTTATCCATCTATTTTTTTCATACTCGGTCATAATGTCTTACGTTTAAGATGATTCCCATGCTTTCCCTGATGAGAAGGTTACAATTTTAATATCACAGTTCCCTATGGATCACATAGGTTGTAATCCTTTGAAACATATGTAGGAATAAAGTATGCAATTATAACATGCGTTTTCTCCATTCCTTAAATTTTTAAATATACTCAAATACCCAAAATTTCAAGGAGTTCCTGCCTTAAAAACAGGAACAACACCAAAGTTATTTTGTGTTCTTTGCTACATTGGTTTCTATTAACCCATTTATTCTATCCGAAGAATTATTATTCATTAAGATAGAAGAAATACATATAATTATATATATATATATATATATATATATATATATATATATATATATATATATATATATATATATATATAGTGAGGGAGAGATAGATAGATAGGTAGATAGATAGATAGATAGATAGATAGATAGATAGATAGATAGATAGATAGATACTAATATTGCGTTCATATAGATATGTGTGGTTATGTTTTTATTCCGTTTATTTTTGCTTTTTATTCGTAAGACCCTGATGTTGTGTCGATATAGCCAACCACGCTACTTGAGCATTTTTCCCTAAAAGTATTGGCCTTGTGCCTACAATAGAAATAATTACAACTAATACTACTACTACTACTACTAGTAGTAGTAGTAGTAGTAATAGTAGCAGGTTATTATTATTATTATTATTATTATTATTATTATTATTATTATGAATGTATAATAGTATCAACGAGGCACTTTGGGAGGAAAACCCTGCTTTTGCATACTTCCTCAACAACACAAATCTTCCGAAGTCTGTTAGTGAACGTGATCTGGAAATTATTTTAAACAGTGATCTGCTTTGGACAAACCACATCCCTAAGACTGTCGAGGAGGCTAAGCGCGTCTTAGCATCACTCAGTAAGATCTTTGTCAGCCGCTCTCCAGCTATCTATTTAAAACTATGTGACCATGGCACGTCCACACTTACAGTTTGCATCACCAGTCTGGAAACCTTACCTTGCTCGGGATATCAATCCCCTGGAAACTGTTCAGACACGTGCAACCAAACGAGTACCCACTGTCAGGCATCTACCTTACTCTGAACGTCTTGCTTCCTTGGACATGGACACATTAAAGCTGACTTCTGGCAACTGACTTGGTAGACGCCCACAAGATTATCCACCATCTTTCCAACAACTTTGGGTACTTTTTTGAATTCCATATGTCAAATACTCGTGGACATGCTTCCAAAATCTAAACGACAATACCTATGACTTTCGGAAATATTTTCAAGCTCAATTCATGAAGCACGAAATAAATTACCTGCATCGGTTGATAGCTGCCAAGGCACTATATCCTTCAAAACTTCTATGCTACCTGAAATTTGCCAACAGTACACCTAATGCCTTTTTTTCTTTTTCTAGGGCACCTGAACACTTATAGAGTACATTCGTTGTGATTATTATCATATATTATATAATCATATATCTAAAATACACTACATAGTTAAATTATCAAACATAAAAATATGTATTAATATATATTGTGATTATTATTGCAAACATGCACACACACACACATACACACACACACACATACACACACACACACACACGCACACACACACACACAAACACACACATATATATATATATATATATATATATATATATATATACATACATAAATACATACATACATACATATATATCTATTTATAAATATTTATGAATTCTCATTTTATATATATATAATTATATAAATACACATATATATGTGAAAATGTGTGACACATATATCCATATATATATATATGATATCCATTTATAAATATTTATGAATTCTCATTATATATACATATAATTAGATAAATATGCATATATATGTGAAAATGTATGACACACACACATATATATATATATATATATATATACATACATATATATATATCTATATGTATATATATATATATATATATATATATATATATATATATATATATACGTATGTATATATATATATATATATATATATATATATATATATATATATATATATATATATATATATATATATATATATATATATATATATTTATAAATATTTATGAATTCTCATTATATATACATATAATTATATAAATACACATATATATGTGAAAGTGTGTGAGGTGTGTGTGTGTTTGTGTATGTGTGTGCGTGTGTGTGTGTGTTTCTAACTTTAGCAATTGATACTGCGGCACATGGCTGCAGATCGATGAAACCAAAGTAGCACATGAGTCTGACAGTTAATAAGATGAGTGGTAAGAAACTTCAATAAATCTGCAACTCAATGAGAAGGATATTAATATATAAGCATATTGCAGTCGTCAACCGATGCTTCTACTTGTGACTAAACACAGACTTGTATGGAAGGAGGAGTCGGGTGAAATTACTAAACGGTGTCATAGAACGTAAGCGAAAATGCAAGCAAAGAGAAGCAGTGAGTAGTGAGAAGTAGTAGTAGTAGTAGTAGTAGTAGTAGTAGTAGTAGTAGTAGTAGTAGTAGTAGTAGTAGTAGTAGTAGTAGTAGATTATTATGTAGTATTACGACTGTACAACAGTATCAACCTGTATCACCATGCACTTTGGGAGGAAAAAACTCAGCTTTTACATACTTCTTCAACAACACCAATCGTAAGAAGTTTGTTAATGAACGTGATCCGGATATTATTTTGAACAGCGATCTGCGTTGGACAAACCACATCTCTAAGATTGTCAAGGAGGCTGGGCGTGTCGTAGCATCACTCAATAAGATCTTTGTCAGCCGCTCTCCATCTATCTATTTAAATCTATATATGACTATGGTACGTCCATACTTATAAATTGCATCAGCAATCTCGAAGCCCTACCTTGCTCAGAAGAACGAAAGAAAACTGATAGATGGCCACACATATTTAAAACAATGTTCTAATGCTAAAATAAAACTGTGGGGAAAAAATGACAGACCGTGTCAGTTTGAAAGTGGAAAGTGTTGTCTTTTCGATACTATTTTATGTTGGTTCTTTTTAGTTTAAAAGTCCAGAAGTTAGTGAATATCTAAACTTTTGATGAATAGAATAACTTGTTGAAAATGTTCGTGCAGTCGGTGGAGTGACAATAAGTAGTAGACTAAATCAGTAGACTAATACTTAATATGTTACTATACTTAGTTTCGTTGCTATGGCTTTTAATCTCAAGTCGATCTGGCAGTAAAATTTGCCTGGAGGGATCGATAAGAGAATATTGTAATTTACTACACCTTTCAACTATAGTCCTGCAATCTCATGACAACCTAAAGAATCGATATAATAGCCAGTGAATCTGTGAACTTTTTTCTAGATTAAATATTTTTTAGTATATTTCTAAGTTTATTTACGTTCACATTGTAAAACCCGTTTGGGTTGACATTGTCTTTTCTTTATTCTAATTATGATAAATACCAGTAATATACTAGATCAATACTTACATTCTTGTGATGAAGTTTTGTACCAAGTGCCAACTACTGTCTAGCAAGTGTTTATAACTTACGACTTACGTCACATTCTAGGTTCAAGTCTGTAGAAGTGAATTTTGCGTTTCTCTCTCTAGTTTCAACAATGGAAATAATCCTCAATAAAACTGTCTGGATCTACTGTTGATTCGTCACCCGTTGTAGCACCACCACCTGGTCCTTGTGTGCCTTTTAGAGAAGTAAACTCTTTGATTATGTCATTGAGAAATAAATATATTCTTTCTATATATGTTGTAAATTTGTATTTGCTTGACAATCGGCTTTCATCATTACTTATTGTATTCACTTTACATTTGGACAGTAATGTTCAAGCAGAGATTCATAAACATTACCAACTACATTTCTTCTCCTTAAAGAAACGACTCATATCTATGAAATCTATAATGTATCATTTCCCTAACAATCATAAATTAGGAAATGTTCAACTGCACATGTCAATACAGTCTCCACTGCGTAGCAAATAGCAAATGTATTCCTTTTTTATTGCTATTCAGTATCCTTTACTGAATTCTAAAGCTGACAATTTCGAATTCTATATTTTTATGTAATAAGTACATAGTACTTATGTAACTACTGAATGTTTTGTTTGCAGATAATGTCAGCTCAAATCTTCCTACAGCCTGTAGATAAGAGAAATGCTTATATTGCAGTCAACGTTTCATTGTTATCAATAGTGTACAGCAAGAACGTAATATATTTGTGTTTCTCTAACATGCTGATGAATCCTATAAAATAAAATAAGAAAAATATATGCATGAATCGTCTGAAATCTAATTATACTACAGTATTTATAATAATTTAATTAAAACTGCCCGATTTTGCTGCAACCATTCACAATCAATACGAGAAGAAATAACCCCGAGAAATTCCACCAATGGAAAGCAATAGAATCATGTTTCATTGAAAGAAATCCTTTACGAAGCTTTAAAAAAGAATTGAAACAAGAACTAAGACATAAAAGACATTGAAAAAAATTTCTTTTCTTTAGAAAATTGTATACAACAGGCGGCATATAGAAAATTATGTTTGCAAACAGGAAGATATTTAACCAATTTATCGACTAAGTATAATGCAAAATTATTTGTGTTGTTCAAAGGTTTTGACCTTCACATACATGTGATAGACATATTTACTTTATTATCGTTCCTAGTGAGGAGTAATGGTATATTTCTCACGAAATACATCTTTAGTTGAGAAGTCAATTGTAACATTTATAAATGGTGGGACATACATTATGATCATTATTTCCTGTCGAATTCCCTCGTTAGCACAGATGAAATAAATCTAGTCAGGGAAGGAAACTGACAGAATCTCTGAAAGAGAATAAAAATTTGGTTCGACGACCGTTATCACACAAATACGAAGCATTAATTTCCACCAGCCAACGGTACAAATTTATATTAAAATGAGTTCTGGCGTACCTTTTCAGGCAACCGCAATCGTGACGCCTTTTACAAAACTACGGCGGGAACTTTTTCTTCATTAGCTTTCGTGTTGTGTGCTTTGAACTTCATCAATATAGTTAAGTTTCCAAAATATAACTTCCTATATGACTTGTTGATCAGCACGATAGCACTGACCATCAAAGTCTACATTGCGTTCGTTGAGTAACAGTAGGAGACATGGGTGTGCATACACTGTGAGATGTTCAGCCGTGTGCTTACACTGTGAGATGTTTGAACCGTCAAAAGAGGGCTAGTATAGATATGATCATGGAGATCTTGATGCTTCTCTTCCATGGGTCATGTTTCAGATCTATATAGAAGAACGTTCTCTGATCGTCTTGAAGAAGGCTAGACTTGCTGACTTTGAAAGATACAGCCATACTTGATTTAGTAAGTCTAGCTATTCCGGTTAACCAACTAAAACTACGTAATTGAAATTACGTTTAGTGATGTGGACAATGATGATGTGAAAGAAAGAAAAGGTGCAGTTAGGGGACAACAGAAATGTTCTGCAATATTTTAAAATGACTAAAGAAATAGACGTTTATGTATTTGTTTTGCAAATTTCCTGATGTGAAATCATTGAAACAGATATTGTTATATTTCGGGGCAGCCATTTTATTTATTTATTTATTTTTTAGCCAAATAACCATATGCACTATATACTCCTTCTTCACTTCAGTTGAAGCTGAAGTGAAGAAGATTTGAAGCCCATTAATTTGAAGCCCACTAATAGGTATATTGGCCAATCTAACGGACCATTACTTCATTTATTTATCAATGAGCAGCATCTCTTCACACCCATGTTTCATATTCGAACTCGGAAACCATGCCACCGTCTGATTTAAAAGGAAATGTTTTTTACCTTCTATCCCCAGATGTATCCTCATTCAGTATTCCTATTCTCGGTTTTCAACCTCTCCTCTCACCTTATTTTCTATCCACCTTACCTACGCCCGCTCCTTGATCCTCTCTCTCTCTCTCTCTCTCTCTCTCTCTCTCTCTCTCTCGTCCAGTTTCTCTCTCCTACTACTTCCTGTCTACGTACAGAAACTCTCCATGTCTTGTATTCCATCGTTTCCCAAACATAGGATGTAAAAGACTGCAGTCTCTTATTTCCCATCTGCTATCGTTAGCCTAAAGAAAGACTCTGTCTGAAACATCAAACACTCCATTCCCCACAGCAATTTTACAATGCTCTTTCTGTTACCTTTTTCAAATAATACAATTCTTTCCGACGTGCACCACCACCAGTCTCCTTGGATTCTATTTTATCCTATATTTCTACTGATATTTCGAATGAAGCAGGTGCAACTAAAGCTAACACAACTTTAACCAGCTGAAGTTTTATATTTGAATATGTAAACAATTATCAATATATGTATCTTGGTTGAGTGTGTCACTTGTGTTATTATAACCGATAGCATATATTTCTACGAGTAAAGATTATAATGTAACCACAAATTTCTGTTATTAATTTATTGACTTGAAAAGATAATCGATATTTAGTTTCAAAATAAATACTTCCCTCTATATTCTACAAATCATAAACTGAAATTTGTTCGTTCTGTACATGTAACTGAAAGACATACATTTTTCTATTGATACTAATTCATTCATTGGCACCAGCAGGAACGCCATTTCTGACCCACTAATGCAATAGATTAAATATATTCCCAATATCAAACATCACCTCCTGAAAAGATTACTTGAAAAACTGAATTCTTAAACATTTTGCCAGAGACAGTTTATTAGATAACACAGGCGTCAAGCATTCTCTTTTTTTTTTTAATTGTGGCGGGGGAGGTCGAGTATTCTTTAAGAAATATGGTGATCTACATAGCATGTAGATGTAATTCCTTTCTTCGTTATTCTTCTTAAAGCGAGAAAAATTTAATCCTCAATAATCGATAATACAAATGTAAAGCTGGACATTTCCCTTCTACAGAATATCAAATTTTAATCTTTCAAACTTTTTCATCACTCTGATTCGTTTTAACAGGTGAGATAGATAGATTCTTCTTCTTTTTCTTTCCATTTCAATTTGCAGGAATGAACATATACACACAATTATGGACACAATAATACAGTTTATCTCATAAATCTTTGTAATTATTTTGACACATATAACAGGCCTAACCATTTTCCTAGTGACAGGCTACAATTCTGCGAACTAAATTTCTACAAATGAATCTCTCAGAAAAAAAAAGAAGAGACACATATATTTGAACTCAGACAAGAAATACAGACCTACATATGTAACGCTAGATAATTATTGATCGTACACCATTCTTTAAAGTTTAGACTATTCAAATATTATACTAAATAATGTTCATTCTGTTATAGTTAGTGACAAATAACAACCAATGTTGAAAAGCGATGATTGACTCTTTATTATTTTTGAAAACCCTGTGTTTAATTGGAAGAGCAATACACAAGATTTAATAATCTCAGACTGAAATGGAGGAATGTATCTACATCATTAGCCTTTTCTAAATAAAAGTTTGAATAAATTGTCTCACGGAAATATAAATGGTTGTTGCCCCCCAAAACTCTCTATGAACGAAGATTAAAAGTTAAGAAATCGATATTGAAACTGACTAGCTCAGCAATTGAATAACTTTCTTTAATATCAAAACAGTCTTAGCCTTTAATTAGTTTAGACAAGATGTGTTTTCATAGATGAAGTGACAAGACCATGTTACCATCTGTTTGCTTCAAGTGATTGCTGTGTCTTTTCAAGATAAGTATTAGCGTTAAACATTTTTTAAGTCAATTAAAAGCTGCCATTTTATATAGATTTTGCTTTATGTTCTTTTTTTCATACTATATAAATTTATTATATAAATCTTATTTGTAACCAAATAACAACTTAGTAATCTATCTTTTATATACATTCTATCCGTGTGGAAGTATAGTAAGAAACTTGCTTCTCAACCGCATGGTTCCGGGTTCAGTTCCACTGCTTGGCACAGTGGGCTAGTGTCTCCTGCTAGTCTGGGGCTTACCAAAGCTTTCTCGGTAGATTTGATAGATGGAAACCGAAAAGAACCCCATTGTGTACATATATATATATATATATATATATATATATATATATATATATATATATATATATATATATATATATATATATATGTGTGTTAGTTTGTGTCTTTGTCCCTCACTACCGCTTGACAACCGGCCCTTTTTTCAACATTCGCGTAACTTAGCGGTTCGGCTAATGAGTCCGGTAGAATAAGTACCAAGCTTTATAAAAATAATAAGTACCAGGGTCGATTCGCCCGACAAAAAATTCATTAAGGTGTTCCCCGGCATGGCCGCAGTCTAATAACTTATAAAGGATAGTAGAAAATATTGTTGTCCTTGTTGCAGTTGTGAACTAGCCTACATCTGCCTTAATATGAAGAAGACTTTTATCAAAAGCGATCCACTCGTGATAATTCCGTCTGCTTTTATTGTTTTTCTTTTATATTTATGACTACATTACTAAATAGGTTCTCACTTTTTAAACCTGCACGTTGTAGGACATTTGGTTCGTATTTCTGGCAAGCCGAGAAATTACATAGAAGTAGCAAGTCATCTTAGTACAAGTGTTCCAAATCCTATGGGAAATCATTTCTGAGAAAAATATAAAATTATTAATATGATTAGTTTATGAATAGTCAACTTATTTTAAATTGATTTGTTCTTGAGGCTGAAGTGAGTTCATATCTTACAAATAATATATTAGGGATTTCATTCGAAAGCAGTTTCAAATATAAACGCAAATGAATATTTTATCCATGCCTAAGAATATCTTAAATCCTGTTCAACAGTCTTCTTACTTGACTCAAAAATTACCCTGTACATTTGAATGTTCTGCTTTCAAGTATACCAAACTTAATCACCGATTTACTCCCGCTAAACGGCATTATTCATATTGTTTAATATAACAAGTAAATTAGAAACTTCGTCAAAAATGTGTTCATCAGCATTGTATCTTTCTAACATAGCAGGAGAGAGCTAGAATAAATATTAGGTCTCTAAGTTATTAAAACTATGGAAATCGTTTAACCATTACCATATGATTCTTTTGTTTGAGAAATATTGTGTATATCAGAGTAAATTTTTATGTGTTTTCTTAAACATTCTCTCGCTGTTGACTGTACTTTTTTCTACGGATCCTCCGTAAATATTACTCTCTGAAGTCTTTGTTTTTTTATGTATTATTTTTAAGATTATGCTGTTTAAACTATCTCAATAAATAATATATATTTCTCGGCATCCTCTCTATGACGTTTGTATAAACTGCACCAATAATCCACAGCTTCTCCACTAATATAACTAACACGTTTTTTTTTTTTAAGTTAAAAAGAAAGTTTTCAAATTTTGCCACAAGGGCAGCAATTTTGGAGTGGTGGATGAATCGATTACAACGATCCTAGTGTTCAATTTGTACCTATTTTATCGACCCCGAAACGATGAAAGGCATTTGTCAAGAACATTCCCTGTGATCTTTCTATCCCATGTTCCAATATTGTTTAGCTTATTCAACAGTGCAATTAACATATTTTATTCAGTGATTAACTAGTAAAGATTACCTTCTTTAATCCAGATCAATAGGAGCTGAGTGAATTTTTCTCTCCGCTTATCTTCTGCAGGACGTATACGTATTTATTCTCTTATTGCTTTGGTACGACCGTGGACTAAAGTCATACTGGAGCACCTTTCTGTGATATTTGAACTGGAAATGTTCATTCCAAATACAAATTTTTTATGCAATAAGTATAATATCTATTTATTCCTTTGCAACTGGTACTTATTTTATTAACTTCAAAAGGATGAAAGACAAAGTCGACCTCGGCGGAATTTGAAAAGACGAACGATGTTCTCCTAAGAATTTGGTCTAACATGTTTAGGACTGTCAGTTTGCCGCTTGATAAGTAGTAGTAGTAGTAGTAGTAGTAGTAGTAGTAGTAGTAGTAGTAGTAGTAGTAGTAGTAGTAGTGAAATAGATCCAATGCATGTGTTTATCTTTGATATGATCATCCTCCCGAGATACTACAAAATTCGTTTAAAGAGTTCATGTGAAGAACCTTGGAAACCAAATACAAAACCCAAATATTTATTTTTACATGCGCTGTCTTTGTGAAAATGTTGCTTTGTATGATCGGTCTGCTGATATTTGCAGACAATACGATGCTACTTGGTTTATCAAAAGATGATTCCCAGCATGCAGTGAAAGGGGTTCGCTGCCGAGTGTTGCAAGGCAGAGAGAGATGAGAATTAGTGTTGCTAAGACTGAGACATTGATCTCACGATATTCGTCCCAGTGCACTCTGCATGTTTGTGAACATCACTGAGATACATGGAGGAGTTTAAGTATTTCAGGGTCGTTTTAACGATTGTTGAAAAGTAAGAGGCTTGATTGGGCACTAGAATTGAAGGTGCTGGAAAAGTAATGCGCCAGCTCTAGCATTCAATCCTCAGAAGAGGAGAGGTTGTTAAGCAAAAGCCAAACTCGTTATCTTCAATTCGATTTCCGTGCCTCTAATCACCTGTGCTCGTGAATATTGGGTAATCACACAAAGAGTACACTAGCGAATATAAGCAGCCGGAAGTGTTCCTGGAGCAACGTTACTTGGTAGGGTCTGTTGCTCAGAGATTAGTGATTCTCTCCAGATCGAGCAGCTACTTTCTACATTGAGATGTCACAACTCCAGGACCGCGGACAGGTGATTAGAATGTCACAAAGAATTCCAAGACCGATTCTTCAAGCTGAGATAACAGGTCGGAGATCGAGTAGATCAAGAACTAGATTGTTGGATAAAAGACATAGTCTCAGTTGATCAAGCTTAGTATTCTAGCCGTAAAGTGTAACGATGGTTGCTTCTGATAGTACACTATAGAGGAGACGCCTGAGGACTCCACTAAAAGGAATAATGGGTGGAAAAATGGAATTGAACAGAAATACGCTTATTGGTTACAAGTTGATATATTGTAATGTTTCGACACGAACACAATGTTGATGCCTGTTTTCTAGCTTTCTCATTAAAGAATATTAAAGGAAATATTACTAAGCTTTCAACTCGCTGCACATAAAAAAATACCGTGACGTTTACTTTGAGACTCCGTATATTTGCTACGCGAAATGGTATGATGAAACAACTGAAACTCCTCGAAACTAGAACTTACTTCGCATCACTTATCGCGTGTACATATGATATGAGTGTGTGGCATTTTCCCATTTCATTCGACAGTAGAAATCGTCATTAATGAGAACAAAGAGATTTTAATGATGACGCAGAATGATAAGTAAAGATTGATGATCAATAACAATTACAATGGGAGGAAAATATATAAAACAAAATAGTAAATCGAAAAATAAATTATTATGTAATTAATCAAAAGTTAATTAAACCGGTCATTGGCACATGCCTAATTTGCAATAGTCATCTATTCTACTACTAATAATAGTATTACTTCTGCTGGTAATAACAAGGAGTTCAAAATTTGACGCAAAGCAGTTTTGAGTGGATACGTTCGACTCCAATACTTGACTGCTTCTTTATTTTATCGATCCAGGAGGAATTATCGGACAGAGTTGACTTCGGCGGAATTTGAACTGAGAATGTAATGAATCCGTAGAAATGTGACAAAGCATTTTCTCCGACGCTCTAACGACTCTGCCACCTTACAGCCTTTTGCAGATTAAAATACTTTTGTTTTTTTTTTCAGGCACAAGTCCAACAATGCAGAGAAGAGTGCTTAAACAATATCAATGCTTGACCAGTTCTTTATTTTATCGACTTCCTAAAGGGTGAAAAACAAATTTGTTTTCAGTAGGATTTGAAATCAAAACGTGGATACTTTAGAAGTACAGCAAGCTATTCCCTCTAACGCCTTAACCATTCTGCGCATGCTTTAATACATGGCAATAGTGTAGTATTACGAGACACTTCAGATCCCAAAACAATCAGACGGATTCGATGCATAGGCAGGCATCTTAGCTACGAGGGCATCACACAAAATACGTCGAAATATTTGCTGGTATCAAGTGCATAGATATAACGTTCGTCGAGGCTCTCAATGACAAAGGGACTCACCTTTGAAATGTTACAAGGAAGAGTGATAGATCGAAAGTTAGCAGGATCAGAGAGCTTGCCATATATGAAGATCTAAGGTCATATACTGGGAGACTGGCACAGATTCCTGAAAAGATATTGCGTGAAAGAGCGCACAAGAGATTGAAAGTCTTCTGTTATAATAGGAGGTAAATTTGGATTGTACTGTTTGAAAGTAATTGAAGTGAAATAGATGTTTATAAGAGACAAAATATATTTCTAACCCTTTCATTGGTTTCAGTCACTGCATTGAGGGAATGCTGGATGATGGTCTCAAAGACTTTACACGATCACATGGACCTCAAATTTCAGGTCTTGTGCCTATTGTAGAAAGGCTTCTTCTTCTTCTTCTTCTTATTATTATTATTAGTATTATTATTATTATTATTATTATTATTATTATTAATCAATCGATTAATCATTTATGAAAATTATATAATAGACCGTTTGATTAAGCGTTCGGCTAATCAATCAACTAGGTTTGTCAGTGTTTGATTGTTTGACCGTGCGTGTGTATGTCATTGGCATAATGACCCTCCCGAGATACAACAAAACTAAACAAATATTCAACCAATACCTTTCTTGACATGTTTTGAAAATTAGCTCTCGTATTCACAGTCTGGTGGGCGTTCCTTGGGATTATATTTGAACAATGCGAATGCGAATCGAACCATGTCAGTGAAGGAGTATCGCTCATCGACATGCTTGTACCGAGTGACCGGTGAGGCATTTGGACATATTTTTCTTTCCGAAAAGTTCATGATAATGGATCTAACTGAGAAACAAATCCAGTTTGCTTAAGCTGATCTCAGACCAATATTACAATACAAAAAATTAATTTTTACCCCATGCCCCAGAATGTCTTTTCTTTGTTTGAGTAATTAAAATTACTTTATAAAAGCTCCATTGTAACAATGGACGATAATGTCGACGTTAGTTTAATCGATAACAATCGATAAAAAGTTGTTTTTTTAATGTAAAAATATCAATTCGCTAGAAACTTCTAACAATTTCCATGTTACGTTTCTGTGAAAGAGCTTAACAATCTGTGATATTGGAAATAACCCACAGACATTTGATTAAACCCTTCTAGCAAATAAAAGCATTTATGCAGAGGCGGTTGAAAAAAAAAATTTTTTTTCGTCTTTTTGTTCTTATTTCGTATTTTGAAGAATTTATATTTTTATGTTGTTTCACTTGTTGCATTTTTAAACAGAAGGTTTTTTTTTTTTTTATTAGAACTTTACATCGGTTTACATTAAAAGCTCCTTTGGACAGTGACTGCTATTAAAACCATTAATTTTTCTGTTTGCATCAAAGGACAAATTCAGAAAAAAAATTGATATGTCTTAATGTCATTACTGTGAATATCCGAAATATTGTTTGGACGGTAATGGATATTTAAAAATTGTATTTGTCAGCATGAATCAAATATTTTATACGTCTTTGGAAGTAAAGAAATTTAAATATGAATTTTTCATTGACATTTTTTTTCAAATGTTTATAAAATTACAAACGATAACTAAAATAGTTGGACTAAAAGCTAACATAACGAAGCAAAGATCACCCTGTTGAATAAGTTTCAAGCAGTTTTCCGCTGTGAAAGTAACCGAGAAATCGCGCTTTAGTCCTCGATTTAACCAACCAGTCTCAAAAGTCTGCAACGTGGCTATGGGCGTTGATTTTCTTCATCTAACAAAGCGAGAAAACAATTGAAAAGAAGAAAAAACAGCTGCATATACTACATATTCAGTAATATATATTTTTCAAATATTGTCTTTAGTAAGAGTTGACTGGGTAACGGAAACCAATGGAGGAATAAAATGAAAATGTCAGCTGGAGATATAACCTGGTAATTAATTATCAAGTGTTCTCAGACACAAATAGTTAAAGAGAAATTATATTTGCGTAAATAGTCGGCAACATTAACTACGATACCAGACACAGACGAAGATATTATATTCTGTCTTTGTAATATTCAATTTTCAACTTGGTTAATTTTATTTAACAATTGATCATTATTATTGTCATTCATAAGTTATCAGTAAAATATTCACATTTCCGCTCGACTTGAACAATTATATGTGCACAGACATTAAGTTACAAATATAATCGAAGCCTATCTCTTTACAGAAGTATATTTACAGTCGAATAACTCCAGCATTACTAAGAAGCATTAGCAATTCATTACTTATGAAACCTTGGAGAGGCCATATAATAATAGAATGTTTATTTCTGAAAAGGTCGTCAATAGAGAGAGCGAAATGATTAAGATGGTAAAGCATATATTTAACCTTCTTGATCACAAATATTGTTTTATTTGAAACGGATCATCTAACAGATAACAGGTGGGAAAGTTTTCGAGTGTTTTATGGGTCATTAGATTCAAATCGAATGAATTCATCAAAGAATATCAGTATTGTAGTAAATGTATATTCCTATATTTAATAAACTGACATACATTATATACGCACACACATATATATATATATATATGCATATATATACACATGCATGCACGCTCACACACACATATATACATTTGCACATATATACTTATATATGTACGTGTATATATATATGTATATATATGTATATATATATATATATATATATATATATATATATATATATATATATATATATATATATATATACGACGAGCTTCTTTCAGTTTCCATCTACCAAGTCCACTCACAAGGCTCTGGTCGGCCCGAGACAGTAGAAGAAACTTGCCAAAGGTGCTACGCAGTGAGACTGAACCCGGAAGCATGTGGTTGGTAAGCAAGCTACTTGCGACACACACACACACACACACACATATGTATATATGTATGTATATGCATGAGGACTCACAATGAAGACATATAGCATGAGCGACATCATACCTCTAAAGCCATTGCAAAGAAGGATATATGTATGTATGCGAGTGTTGATGTGTAGGCATTTATAATAAACTAACCCTCATAGATCTCATGAATAAGTGTTATATGAGCTGGTAGAATTTTCTTATCACAAATGTGTATGAACTTTCGACCGCCGTAACTAAACGACCGATGTCGAATTGTGTTTCTTAATACACTAAGTCCTGACATGCGCTGGAAAACAATACAGACCGTAAAAAACACCAACAAATAGGGTAACACATGTTTCTGCGTTACGCCTTAAATCTCACAAGCTGTTATACTGGCAAGAAGCATAAGGATAAGGAACACAACCAGTGACTAAAGTACAGAAGGTTTCGCGTAAAATTATCCTATATATATATATACAATGTATTGGTGTATCTCAGACAACATAGTTAGAGTAGTAGAGTTATTGTGTGATGACTGGTCAACGCTGTTTGTAGAAGAGGTTAGGATTAAGAGAGCCTGATAGAAAATCATCGATTCGAAACCGCTCGCGAAATAAGCTATAATACTCTCTCTATGTCTCTTTCCAGATTACACGCTACATGTAGGGTAAACTCTTTGTCTGTCTATCTATCTATCTATCTATCTTTATATATATATATATATATATATATATATATATATATATATATATATATATATATATATCTTCTTTTATTTGTTTCAGGCATTTGACTGCGGCCATGCTGGAGCACCGCATATATAATGAATTTATAATAAAGGAGAACAGGGATTTATATCCAGTTCTATTCGGCAATTCTATCTGAAAAGTGCAGCTGACTTCACCCTGTAGACGCGGCAATTAACAATAATTGCACATAGAGATGCAAATTGTGCAGTGTGCATTAGTTGCTGCAGAAACATATGTAGGTGCCGAAACGGAAAGAAGTAATTAACTGCTGAATAAATCTGGATATAAATCTCTATTCTCCTTTATTATAAATTCATTATTTTTCTCTACCGGAAACATGCAGTCTCTATAGAGACATGGATTCACCGATTTGAAGATAGACTGAGGTTAGTAAATAAAACTAACCGGAGTTTTTTTTATACACTCCCTGAGGTTAGCCAGCATTAATAACCGGTAAAAGCGACTACGGTACCCAATTGGATTCTATATCCGTGCCAACTAGGATTTGGAAGTCTATCTATCTATCTATCTATATATATATATATATATATATATATATATATATATATGCGAGTAAAAATAAATACAAAAAAGGTGGGGTTTTTTGTATGATTGTGTATAGAGGAATATATTATTTTGTTTAAAAGAGTTCCAACACTGTCTGTTTTTTATGTTTTATTTATATTCCTGCAGAACCAATGTGGGGTATAGAATATGGAATATACAATATATAATATAATATACAATATATAATATAAAATAAAATAAAATAAAAATGGATGGCACCATGAAAGAAAGTATTGAATGTAGATGAAATATTGAGTGTTCAATATAAAGGATCAAATATATAAATATAAATATATAAAGGCGACTCGAGTTTCAGGGCTATTTCCCTTCGTCATGGCCGGTATGACAGACTTTAACAGACAGTGTTGGAACTCTTTTAAACAAAATAATATATATATATATATATATATACACTTACTTACAAGCTATATGTAAATATAAATCCCCAAAATGGGACAAGAACGTAACAGACGACAATGAAAACATACGGACAGAAGGACGATACAAAGAGGGACAGGAAAACCAGGACGGAACATTAGTGGCTTTCTATTTTTCAGTCAAGCTTCCAATCATCATTACAGTTTCTCCATTTTCTCGTTTTTTTTTTTCACCATGTTGTCGTACATATTCGCTCGCTTTCTTTCCAAGATTTAATGCCCTTAGCTTAGATTGTTGGGGCTTACCAATTTTGAACAGTCTCAATTGTAACAGGCCGAAACTATATATATATATATATATATATATATATATATATATATATATATATATATATATATATTTTTAGGGAAAATAACCAAGTTTCAAGAACTCATCGATGAAAATCCACTATTACATATAGAAAAATTAATAATTAAAAGCACAATATTATATTTATCTTATGATATTTACTTTACTTTATATTATACTCATTTATTATGCTTTTAGTTATTAATTTTTCTATATGTGATAGTGGATTTTCATCGATGAGTTCTTGAAACTTGGTTATTTTCCCTAAAACTATATATTTTATATATTTTATCTATAAAGCTCAATTTAATTTTAATTTTTTATAAATTGATTTTAATTGAGTTTTTACCTGTAATTTTGGATTTTGTCCCTAATATTATTATATATATATATATATATATATATATATATACATACCTATCTGTCAGTCTGTCTACCTATTTACTTTTATAACTAATTTTATAGACATAAACATTTTATGTACCCTTAATCTTTTACATTCATGAAACTTTTATAACTATAAAACTACTACAGGAAGTGAAAGCTCTTATCTCCTTATATTCCACTACGTTTTATTGTATTTTATTGTGCTTTTATTTTATTTTTATTCACCGTCCTCCTTCAGCTTCCTAACTACTCCTGCTAACGGCGTTACTTTGTTATCTTACAATATCGAGAAAGAGACAGACAGACAGACGGACAGACAGACAGACTGACAGAGACAAAGAAAGAGACAGATTCATGTCAAATTATATTTACCAATACTGTGCACACTGTGACGTAGGAAGATCTTCTGCAGCAGAAATACTCTTTTGCGTTATCTTTGCCTGTTCGAGATCTCAAAATGTTTCTTTTCAAACATAAGGGATAAGGAGGCAAACACTAACATCATGTTCCATAATATCCAAAGTCACTTGCATCTCCTACCAGATATCCTTGCGAAATTTAACATAGATCAGGAGGAAAGCTCTCATCAGAGTATAAAAGCAATTAGAGAGAGTTAGCATGGCAGATGGAATACATACACAGGATGGTTGATTAATGCTTGAATATTCTGTACAGTTTCATTCAAGAAAGGTTTTCAAGTTAAGTTTATTATGAATTGAACGACTAATTAAAGGTATACGAAGTAGTTGTGATTAAAATAATGTTGTGTACATTCTTGTGTAACATATTTGTGTACACTCGAACATGGAAAGACCTCCTCTGTGGTAACTCTCTCAGAAGAGATATCCTCTCTGTACATGATTGTGTATTGAATGACCGATTAGTTTAAGTTTTATGTCTATTTCTAATTCAAGAATTAAGTCTGATTCAAATTTAGCGCAAAATAATCTTATATGATAAAATAAACTGATTTAGCGCTATGCCATTGTTTTAATAACATTTGATATACTAATAGCGTAAAGGCAGTGAGTTTAACAGAATTGTTACCGCGCTTCACAACATGCTTAGCGGCATTTCTTTATGTTCTGAGTTCAAGTTTCGCCGAGATCGACTTCACTTTTAATCCTTTGGGCGGTCAATAAAATTAAGTGACATTTCAGAACTGAGATCGATGCAGTAGACTCCATCCTGCCTTAAAATTGCTAGCTTTGTGCCTAAATTCGAAAGAATATATTAAAAGCTTCAATATTATTTCTTTTCAAAATAGCAAATATTTAATTAAAGCTGATAGAATTAATTTTATTCCAATTTTGTAATTAGCACCCCAACTATGCCCAAGAATTTAAAGACGTAACAGGTGTATGATAGATATTTCAGCATATAAGAAAATACTGTGTGACATTATATTTATCTGGTAGAGTAAGACTGAAGACCAAACTGGAGCCTATCCAAGAATACGTCTAACTTCGAAGATAGCAGAATATTTTTTGCCAGCCTTATTCTAAGTTGTATAAAACAGCGAACAATAATATAAATTAATATTCACAATAATTCACGTGTTATAGGAAAGATGACAATTCAAGTAATATAAGAAAACTGTCTCTACATTCAATATGTAAAAAGTGTCAGTAGCAGAATTAAATCAATCGGCAATACCTAAGTTTTTAAAACGACATTTATAAGAACAAAGCTTTATATCTGAATATTAATAGTTGGTCATTTTGAATGTCACACGCGTATAGAGCGGATAATTTCATTCCTGAAAAGTAAAACGAACATAGTTTTGAGACCTGGCCAATTCATCTGTCTACACACGCATCTCGATTCAGATCAGATAAATAAAAGTACCTTTTGTAGTAGTGATGTTATATAAACGGATGAAAAGATGTGTAAACGAATAAGCTACTTTGGCTGTAAGATGTGGAGCTATAGTATAACGACTGGTAAACTTATCTTGCGATTTTAAGCTGCGATATTTTTGCATTTGCTGCAACTGAAGGAAGGAGCAGTGTCCGTTACTTTGAAGGTTCTTTGAGAGAAATTCACATCACTAATGTTCCGTTTAAAATGATACAGGTGTTACCTGTAGTTTCTGAACGTTGAGAGAATTCCAGTGAGATAATGTTCTGGGAAAGGAGAACTGGGTGAAGTAGGCAGTAAGGAGTGGTGGAGGGGGAATGTAATGAGAGTGTGAAGAGGCGGGGAGACGAGTAGGATCGCAGTGCTTAAATGAAGGAGATACAAGACCAGACAGATGCCAACATATGAAGCGACTATATTAGCGAGAAAAAAGACTGGAAAGAGAGACATTACGTGTGCAAGGCACGTTACAATAGTTTAAGCATCGGCAAAACCTAACAGTAGTTTAAGCCGCGACGTGACAGCTTAGTTTTTGAAAACTTGTCAAAGTTGGTTTAGGACGTGCAAAGAAGAGGAAAGATGTGTGAACTACTGGACTGTGTATGTTGACATCAGCTAAAGCGGCGTGGCTGGTAATTGGTCTACATTTTTTTATTCTTTTACTTGTTTCAGTCATTTGGCTGCAGCCATGCTTCGGCACCGCCTTGAAGGGTTTTAGTGGAACAAATCGATCCCAGGACATTTTTTAAAAGCTCGATACTTGTTCAATTGGTTTCTCTTTGCCGAACCGCTAGGCTACAGGGACGTAAACACATCTACACCAGTTGTCAAGCGGTAGTGGAGTACAAACATAGATATAAAGACACTCACAGACATAGCTATACACACACACACACACACACACACACACACACACACACACACACACACACACACACACACACACACACACACACATATATATATATATATATATATATATATATATATATATATATATATATATATATATATATATATATATATATATATATATATCAATTTTTTTTTCTCCGTGTTTTTCTCCTTGTCTCCGTATTCTTTCTGTTGAAGAGCGTAGCTCGAAACGTCAAAGACTTTCCGTATTCCCGAGCGTCATACTAATATATACTTTTGTTATTTACACCACCTGTCCTCGTCTGTTGTTATTATTTGTATATTCTCCCATATATATATATATATATATATATATATACGAGTGGACAAACGAAAGAAGGGCACTTAACCAATTTATTGGGAGTTACACACATGTATGTATATATATATATATATATATATATATATATATATATGGGAGAATATATGAAAAAACAACAACAGACGAGGACAGGTGGTGTAAATAACAAAAGGATGTATTAGTATGACGCTCGGGAATACGGAAAGTCTTTGACGTTTCGAGTTACGCTCTTCAACAGAAAGAATACGGAGACAAGGAGAAAAACACGGAGAAAAAAAATTGAATAGTGTCCAGTCAACGGTCAATCATAATAATGATTTTATATATATATATATATATATATATATATATATATATATATATGTATGTATATATATATAGGGAGAATTCACAAAAAAAAAACAAATATATATATATATATATATATATATATATATATATATATATATACGATGGGCTTTTTTCGGTTTCTGTCTACTGAGTCCTATCACAAGGCATTGGTGGCCTGGAGGCTATAGTAGAAGGCACTAACCCGAGGTGCCATACAACGAGACTGGACCCAGGACCATGTGGTTAGGAAGCAATCTTCTAACATAGTCACGCCTGCGCAACAACAATTAAACATTAAATTACTTGTTCTACAGACTCCCTACACCTTGATCTGTAAAGAGACAAATGCCTCTGAAGGTGGACCCTGTGGAGAGAACAGTCACTGCACAACATTCTAGTCATTACATGATACATACAGCTTTTAAATTCTGTTAACATGTTATTACATTTCGTGAAGGGCAAAATGTTTTGAAGCACAACTTGGGCATACTCATCAACACAGTTCCCATATAAATGTTATTGTACATTTTAAACTGTAGTATGATGTCATCAATGCATTTACTTTCATTAAATCTTGCCAAACAGTAAAAGAAGGGTTCAATGGCCAGCTACTTTTATTAAGTATTTCTAATTACAAAATATAACATGTCTTGAATGGCACAAAAATGCAGAGTGGACTATAATAATATTTTAAGGGCTCATGGAGTTGGTGGTGTAGATAGTGCATGATTTTTCTCATGACGAATGTATATATGT
This sequence comes from Octopus bimaculoides, assembly GCF_046866305.1. NCBI lineage: Eukaryota > Metazoa > Mollusca > Cephalopoda > Octopoda > Octopodidae > Octopus > Octopus bimaculoides. The sequence continues at coordinate 188,927,825 of NC_142928.1, read as the reverse complement.
ATTTCAGTGATCGTCGAAGGGTAAGGCTGCGGAAGCACGTGGGCAAATGTGTGTTCCTGATGGTGTTGGGAATTATGTTGTTTTTTAGGTAGCGTAAGAAATTTTATTTGGTATCCCATTTTAGCACGTTTCTCCGATAGCTTGATTAACTCCCTAGCGTTTGCGAACCCGACCTGGCACTGGCATAGAGATAGGAGAGTATTGTAGTTTGCTTGAAGCATTGTGTATTGTTTGTAAAATATAACGTGTCTTGAATGGCACAACAATGCAGAGTGCACTATAATGATATTTTAAGGGCTCATTGAGTTCGTGGTGTAGATAGCGTATGATTTTTCTGATGACGTAGTCCACTCTGCATTGTTGTGCCATTCAAGACATGTTATATTTTACAAACAATACACAATACTTCAAGCGAACTACAATACTCTCCTATTTCTAATTATGTTTTTATGTTCTCGGTATAAAATATATAAACGATAAGCAAAAACTAAGAAACTATTATGAGATATTATCAGCGAGATAAAATACTAAAATACCTTGAACGCTTAAAAAGGGGAAGAATATCGTTCAAAATGACAATTAAAAGAAAGCAAAATAGAAAGAGAGGATAGAATTACTTGGACTGATGATATCGAGAAATGGACAGACATAAAACTACGTGAATGTCTAAAATCATCGAAATAAAGACTAAGCAGCAGGCGATCTATGGAATTCAACCAGTTAAGAGCAGTCGATATATGATGATGATGACGACCACGGCGACGATGACCACAACAACCACGACAAAGATGATGATGATAATCGTTTTTCATGCAGATGCTTATTTTGAATAATTAGCTACAGCGATATTTTACTTTATATTCTAGTTTCACAATTTTCCTCTGACACAATATACATCTTAATTTCTTCGCATGATGATCGCCACAGTCATAGTGCAAAACTATACGTCACTGAAGAGGAAAAAATATACTAAAACGTATTTCAGTTAGTCTTTCCTTGTTGCACAAATGATAAATATAATATCCATATGAGTTAATTTTCTCACTGCATAATTATTTCTTCCTTGATTTTCATGCTCAATGCATTTAATTTTCTTAACCAAAACTTAATTATTGCTTTTCGTGAGGATCACGTCCCTGAGTATCTAATTACAGTAATTTATTTATAAAAAAAATACCATTTGATACATCACCCTGCTATTTCATTTGGTAACTAACATTATGTTGAAAACGTCGTATTTTCATATTTTCT
>NC_142928.1:188899074-188921574 GCF_046866305.1 Octopus bimaculoides | reverse complement strand
CAGAAACAAATAAAAGAATAAAAAAGAATGTGATTATATTCATACATTATTTATGTCTCTTGTTTGCGTATATTCATAGGTCCATAGTGGTATAAAAAATTATTGCTAACACCTACGCTTGGATCTTAATGGTAGAAATATTAATAAAAACGTTGTCCAGAAACTTCCTATTCCCATAGCACAACGTTTACATTTTCTAAGTAGTAATCAAATAGCATCAAGAATAATTCACTCTAAGAAATCTACTATACAAATAACCTTTTTATCTCCACACATCCTTTTGTGAATCATAATGCACAGGATTAGCAAATTCCTCTTCTAACAAAACCATGACCTACAGTTGATACAACTAAATAAACATGCGTAATTACAGAGCTCTATGTACTTCACTGAACACCAAACAATAGCTTCCACTTTCTCAAAACAAAAAGGTCAAATCTAAATAACACAAACAAGAAGTAAAAAAATTTGCTGACCAACTAACCTTTCCGGCTACATGTATTCTTATGGGAACACTTAAAGACTCATTGACCTAATACCTGATACACGTAAATAAACACACCTAATTGCAAACTTTTATATGCTGGACTAAACTCTGAACTATAACTTTCACATTTCCAAAGCAAACAACTTACATTTCCTATTAATGTCCACATAAAATCAACAACCTAGCGACACACCTGCTGAGCAGCTAACGTTTTTACTCATCTATAATCTTTTGTGAACCCTAAATGACCACTCCAACATCTGTATCTTGCACACCTGTGCAGACACCTGATTACAAAGTTCTACATTCATGATTGAACATCAATGATTGAATCACAACTACGTATTTAACCTATAAAATCTTCCAATATATCCCTCTATCAAAACATACCCTGCAACTTAAATATCATTCAGCAGAGCACCACCTTCCCAAGACAATTTAAAGTTCACAGAACCTACATAAAACCAAGATGAACTAAGATAAATATACTATAGTCACGTTATGGCTCTTCAGCCTTGAACTTCGAAGTGACTGTCGAAAATATTCTTATTAAAGAATATCAAAAAATATCAAAGAACCTTTGATTTTAATCTAATCTTTACTTGATTCGATCATTGGACTGCGTCTACACTAGGGCATCGCTTTATAAGGTCTTAATCGATTGAATAAAGCCTTATTTTATTGCTCTGGTTTGCAGACGCAGTAAATTATGGAAACGTATACAAACTAATACCGGTTGACATACAATGGTGGGGAATAAACACAAACACACATACATAGACATAGACATTCACATACGCGCGCGCGCGCATATACATATATCAACATATTTATGTGTGTATATAGATAGATAGATAGATAGATAGATAGATAGATAGATAGATAGATAGATATGACGATCTTTTAGCTTCCGTTTAAAAAGTCCCCTCACAACGTTTTCGTCAGCCTGAGGTCATAGCAAGATACGCTTGCCAAAGTTGCCACGCAGTGGGACTGAACCTGAAGTCTAGTGTTTTGGAAACCAAACTTCTAACCACACAGCCCTCCCAGCAAGTGTGGTGGGGAGGGGGGCGTGTGTGTGTGTGTGTGTGAGAGAGAGAGAGAGAGAGAGAGAGAGAGAGAGAGAGAGAGGGAGTATTCTAACTGAAACATAAAGAGAGAATGATTATTGCTAGTCCAAGGAGACGAACCTCACATTTTTAACCGAGTTAGCAAGACTTTCTCAATTCCATACTTCGTCCCAGCTATCATTCTTTCTTGTGATATCTTGTAAATTACCAACTGCCATTGTGGTTGCCTCTCTTGAGAACCAAACAAATAAGAAAGGGAAATAAGCTTCATCTACCCAAGAGTATATCAGATGCTTTGCCCGATCACGAAACTTCATTCGCTGAAAAGACATTTCTTTAATGAATTGTGATTGCTCTTCAACCTGTTGTGTTCCATCTACAAACTGAGAAGTGTATATATATATATATATATATATATATATATATATATATATATATATATATATATATATATATATACACAGATATAGGGCAGGGAATTGCCAATTAGTAATAAAATTAATAATTAACAATTTTGCCATAAATATCGCCATCCGTTAGAGAAAAATTTGTAGTTTGGAATCAGTAGTTCTTAAACTGCTATTTCTAAATTTTCAGTATGTTGGTGAAGCATCTCATGCTAAGCCCTATATATTTATGATTATATATATATATATATATATATATATATATATATATATATATATATATAAACATAGAGGGGACAAACAAGGACAGACAAAGGGATTAAGTCGATTACATCGACCCCAGTGCGTAACTGGTACTTAATTTATCGACCCCGAAAGGATGAAAGGCAAAGTCGACCTCGGCGGAATTTGAACTCAGAACGTGAAGACAAGACGAAATACTGCCAAGCATTTCGCCCAGTGTGCTAACGCTTCTGCCAGCTCGCCGCCTTTTCCTTGTTAAATATTGCCACTACAAACTGCCTGCTTATCCCATTCTCTTTCAAACAAATGAGGTGTTCAAATCTATTTGTCCTGCTATGTTTCTGTTTTTTATACCACGATTCAATTTCTTATTCTTCAAGATAATTGGTCAATTAATTAGCCTGGCAAGACAAGTTAAAATACATATATAAATATTTCATAATACGCGAGGTAACGTCTAATATCGCAAGGTTTTGGAAATCGATGCGATATTAACAATGAGAAATAACCTCATGGATATAATTATGAATCAATTAACTGCTAAGATTTTCAACATAAATTAATAGTATATATTTTAATTGCCAATTACGAAGGAGTAGGAATTTGTAACATTGTCGTGTAATTCGTAACATGGTTGGTTGGGAAATGATAGAGTTTATTTGATCCCGCTAGGAAACCTGTTTTAACTTATCTCTCTCACAAATTGCAGCTTAGTATGTCCATGATCTTAGACTCTGAAGGCACGGAAACGATTACGGCTTTTTGGAAATCAAATGTTATAAAAAGATATCTCACATTTCATATAAAGAATATATCAACTTTTTTTTTATGAATCAGAAATTATGTTAAATCATCCCATGGATTTCAGTTTTGTGTTTTCTCTTCTTTCAGCAGTTTTTTTTTTCTCATTCACATTGTTTTTTTCTTATCTCTACCCCCCCTCCCCCTCACGCCTCTCTCTCTCTTTCTTTTTGATATAAGAGAAATATTTCTAAGATTTAATGTTTGGTCAGTTTTGCGATATTTTATATCTTGCAAGGAAATATTTATGTCTGTGCTTGCAAAAAGAGATACATTGCGAATTTATGTTCAAAATATTGCTATTGATGAAATGTATAGCCATTTTTTCCAAAGTATAATATCTGTAGAAGACTTCAGTTGAAATTCCTATTGTTGCTTTTTTTTAATCTTTGTGTTTCCATTTTCCAAACAAAACCTATTTTGGTAAACCTGTTACAACTAATATAATCTGACATTTTCCTTTTTCTTTTTTCTTTCATTGTTTTTCCTCTTACTTTTTCAGTCATTAGACTGCAGCTATGCCGGGATACCTACTTACAGAAATTTTCCCCGATAGAATCGACCCCGGCACTTATTTTTTTTTAAGCCTGTTACTTATCCTCTCGGTCCCTTTTTCCCAACCACTAATTTACGGGAACGTAAACACATCAACACCGTTTGTTAAACGGTATGGGGGACATACACAGACACAAAGACACACACACACACACATGTATGCATGTATGTATATATATATATATATATAATAATACAAAAAATATATATGCATGTATACACACATATATGTATATACTTTCATCTACATGTGTATATAGATGCATATCAGGGTACAGGACGTTAGAACAATGAACTACAGACAACGGAACGAACACATAGGAAAACAGAAAGCCACTTGGAATTATTCATCTATATATATATATATATATATATATATATATATATATATATATATATATATATATATATATATATATATATATATATATATATATATATATATATATATATATATATATATATATGTATATATATACGACGGAATTCTTTCAGTTTCCGTCAACCAAATCCACTCATAGGATTTATTGTCAGCCCGAGGCTAAAGTAGAAGACACTTGCTTAAGGCGCCACGCAGTGGAAGTGAATTGAAGACCGTGTGGTTGGAAAGCCAGCTTCTTACTGCACAGCTACGACTGCGCCTACTTCTTTATTCGATCTGTAGATTTGTAGAAATTGCATCTAAACAACACCACATATAAAATGGAGATAACTAGGATTTGTACTTTCTAATTAACTATTTCACTCAAAATATTCAAATGTTTCAGCCGTTATGTACTTTAAAAACATACTAAAAACATTTTGTGAAAGAAAGCGCTCATCAGACTCCAACCGATGGTTTAAACCACTTCGTGAATTTTAAACGAGAACCAGGATGTTTGCAACTTTATATGATAACCTTATGATATTCACTGTTGATATAATGATTGTGTGTTTTGCCCTTAAATGTCATAATGCTTCATGACTCAGAGAGAGAAAAGCTTTTCAGAGTCAATGAATTTGTGTGAAGGTATTCGCTGACATTACGAGATCTTTTCTTGAAGAATACAGGCGCAATAGTGTCGATATCAGAAGTACTTCTCTAATACAATTTGAACCATTTAATATTCCATCCTTCTTGGAAAGCAGCTCATGTTTTAGTATGTATCATATTATGTATTTAGTATTATCATAGTATTATCTATTATGTATTATAGAAAGCCTTACTTGAAAGGTGAATTAAAATAAATGTACGATTATTTGGATATTTTGGTGTTTCTCTTTTTTACACAGTGATGGTGTAACAATCGATTTTGTCCATTTGCTGAGCCATTCTCCATTATGAAAATATTATTACAAATTTTACAAAGAATCTTAGTAAAATATTCATCATGGAGTTTTATCAGTTTTGCGTTTATGTTTCCTGTTCCAGATGATTTATTACATTATACTTTCTTAATTGCCTGAGTTACTTCTGAAGTGATTTCTTTCTCTTGCAATAGGAATTTTAATCCTTAATTGTTTTAGCACATTGCTATCTGCTTCTGCTTTGTGGATGTAAAATTCCTCACATTATTCCTTCAATCTATCAGTTACGTCCCTCGCTTTGGCTCGTAAGTTGCCATATTTATCTTCAAATACCTGACATTTAGGCACCCATTATTTGGTTAGAACTTTAACCATTTCGTACGATTTTTCTTGAGTTATTTGCTCCATGACTTCTTTCTAGTTCTTTACATTTTTCATTAACCCTCGTGTCATTTGCTGCTCAGGTTTCATCCTTTTTCACTTCCTTGCTATCCAATTTATATTTCATTCCTGTTGCTTTAGTTTCCATATTGATCCTATTCCAGAGGGCTTCCTTCTTCAAAACTGACTTTTTTTTTTTGTATTTATCCGTGGAATTTTGCTTTTTACATTTTATCGAGGATCTGTAATGATTTTTGCTGTTGCTATTTCTCCAATAATTCACACTAAATCTCGAACACTTGCATCGAATAATAAGAATAAAATGACAAATATTACTCTTATCTGTGCTTTAGAATGTCCTGTTATGTTCAGGTCTTTAGAGTTTTCTAGATTATATATTTATTCTTACGTTTTGGATCTTTTTGATCCATCTCAGCTTAATTTCTATTGTGATCATTACAAGTTTGTGATCACACATGCTTTGCCAGTTTCCAAGGTTAGCGGATGTACGTAGTCGTCTGCATTGGCAAAATCTTTATTTGTTACTTTCTCAAGCTAGTGTGCTGGTTATCCGTCGTTTCGGGCAAGGTTCTTCTTCGGTGTGAAAATGAAAATTGTTTCTTTATCCTTATCACATTAGAAATTAACTTATATCCGAGAATGATGGAGAACTGCAGATTGTTCATATATGATCCTACGTAAGAAAGAAGTACTGGGAAAAAGAAAAGTTGGAGGAAAAAGAGGAAGAGAATTTGAGATAAAATGGAAAAGAATGAGACAAAAAAATGGAGGAAAGCAGAGTTACAACGCGAAATAAAATAGCGATTTAAAGGAAGAAGAACAGAGGCGGTTGTTAGCCACAGCGTGCATTCTAACAGTGAAGCATTAAAATCCTTATCAATATTTCCTCGTAAAAATAAAGATAATACTGTACATAAATGAATCCAAAGGCGCTTTCAGTTAATGAGTCTGTGTGCATGATTTTACATGAAACGCAAGCACACACATGCACCCACACGGAGATACAACGCATCTACCACACACACACACCCACACACATATATATACATATATATACTTTATTAATAAAGCTGCTAAGACATCACGAAAACTGTACTATTTTTTCCACCTTGTTTCACATCTATGTGCTTACTCTGGTATATACATACATACATACATACATACATACATACATACATACATACATAACTGGGGGTGAGCTGGCAGAATCGTTAGCACGCCGGGCGAAATGCTTAGCGGTATTTCGCCTGCCGTTACGTTCTGAATTCAAATTCCGCCGAGGTCGACTTTGCCTTTCATCCTTCCGGAGTCGATTAAATGAGTACCAGTTACGCTCCGGGGGCGTTGTAATCGACTTAATCCCTTTGTCTGTCCTTGTTTGTCCCCTCTGTGTTTAGCTCCCTGTGGGCAATAAAGAAATATATATATATATATATATATATATATATATATATATATATATATATATATATATATATATATATATATATATATATATATATATATATATATTATTTCTTTTATTTGTTTCAGTCATTTGACTGCGGTCATGCTAGAACACCGCCTTTTGTGAACAAATCGACCCCAGGACTTATTTTTTGTAATCCTATTATTTAATCTATCGGCTCTTTTGTCGAACCGCTACGTTAGGGAGACGTAAACGCACCAACATCGGTTGTCAAGCGATGATGGGAGAACAAACACAGACATACTAACACACATATATATATATATACATATACATATACATATATACGACGGGCTTCTTTCAGTTTCCGTCTACCAAATCCACTCACAAGGTTTTAGTCGGCTCGAGGCTATAGTAGAAGACACTTACCCAAGGTGCCACGCAGTGGGACTGAGCCCGGAACCATGTGGTTGATAAGCAAGCTACTTACCACACAGCCACTATTGCGCCTATATGTCCATATCTTTATTTGTATTTTAGGAAAATGAGACAGTAACTTATAATTTTCGTCTCACTGGTTCTTTCAAACTGTAGATTAAAAGGTTAAAGTCTTCACTTATATAATTATGAAATGAACGCGAAGCTTTCAACAGATTAAAATATACGCTATGCCCTAGCAATAAAAGTACTCTTGAGAGTTAGTTTGCTTACAGCAAATATTACTGAACTCAAATCAATATTCATTCAATTATTTGAACTAAATACCATTCTACAAAATAAGATAAATAAGTACCAAATTACTTTACTTCCGTTTACCGTAAATGCTAAGCAACATCTAAACATTTGCATCTCTTTATACCTTTTAAGCGGTTATATCTCTGTAATCTAGAAATATATCAAATCCAACCTGTACCGCCAACAAAATCCATGGAATTTACACTCCCTTTCGAGCAAATCTTTTGCATTTCATCTCATGCTCTCGAGAGACATTACATCCTGTACACCTACATTTTCCTTTAAATGAATGCCATGTAACTGTGAAATCGATGATACATTTATATTGCACTAAATCGCGAAAATCAATAAATACAGTTATTTATCCTTCATGATTAATTCACAACTATACGAAACTATTTATCAGTTGTGTGGCCTCTCCCTTTCTTTCCAGTTCTCTACGGTTGTCATACAACTACCTAAATCAAAAGTATATCTTTCTCTCTCTTTATTCAGGTTCTGGAGCATTTCTTAATCTAACATTCGTTCGTAGAAATCAATAAACAGAATACATTAATGTATACCACATACTCCACGCTAATCTTAAAAAGTAGTAAACATGAATTCTTACACATTCTTCGCCGCTAATAGGTTTACAAGCAATTTTTTATAATTGTATTACACTCCATTATTTTCCGAGAAAGAACGGATCACGCATCTCTTAACCCATCTTCCTGTTATATGGCTTCGTGTGTGTGTGTGTGTGTGTGTGTTTTCCTGGTTTTATTTTTCGAATTTCCAACCGGTGAAGACAATGCTGGTTTCAATGATAAAAACAAGACGAAGTTAGACAGCATCGAAAGGAAGTCTCTTATGCATGTATGTATATTTTGGTGGATGGATGCAGACATGCATGTATATACGAATTCATATATGTATATATATATATATATATATATATATATATATGGGAGAATTTACGAAAAAAACAACAACAGGCGAGGACAGGTGGTGTAAACAACTAAAGGATGTATTAGTTTAACGCTCGGGAATAGAGAAAGTCTTTAACGTTTCGAGCTACGCTCTTCAAAAGAAAGAATAAGGAGAAAGACAAGGAGAAACACACGGAGAAAAAAAATTTGAATGTTGTGGTCAGCGATCTATCATGGCGACTGCCGGACAGAAAGTTCAAACAGGAGAGCTAAGAAAAAGGGGAGATAACAAAGGGGAAAGAAAGTTCACATATATATATATATATATATATATATATATATATATATATATATATATATATATATATATATATATATATATATATATATATATATATATGTATGTATGTATATGTATGTCTAAATAATACATTTCTAAATCTCTCAGAGAGATTTATGCATTAGTCATACGATAAAGTAGTTGTATGCTGTCAACTTAATGTGACAGTCCCATGAAGGGAATAATACTACTGCTATTTAGCCCTAGGAAGCGGTGCAGCTTCCTAGGATTAAATAGGAGTAGTATTATTCCTTTCATAGGACTGTCACATTAAGTTGACAGCATACAACTACTTTATATATATATATATATATATATATATATATATATATATATATATATATATATATATGCAGACCAATATCCATCAACTCACACACACACACATACACAGACACACACACACGCACACACACACACACACACACACACACACACACACGCACAGGCACACACACACAAATTTATATACCCATGCACACATGTTGGCAGGCGTAGGTATCATTGCATATGTGGACCATATTACGTGCTAAGCTTCTTGAATATTTTACGTATTTGCAGCAGAAAGTATTAAAGGAAATATTTCTGCTAAATTATAAAATAATGAAATACCTTACCTATCCTGTCTACGAATCGGTCTCAATAAATCGTACAACCAGTATTAGTTTATTTTTGTCTAAAAAGCATGTAGATAGAACATATAGGTAATTTAATAAATCCTGTTTTGAAAATTACAGAATCCTCATGATTCTTCAAAGAAGCTCAACATTTTGAAAAACTGGTAAGGTCTGATAGAATTAAAATATTCCTTTAGACCAAATTATCTGAACAGAAACATATTTATTACGAAAATTGTTCCGGTAGAGTATATCTAGAAATATGCCGGCATTCGGCACCAGAAAAGGAAGCCGGTATTTTGACCGAGCACTCCAACTTGCAAGCAGAACTACTTTCTTATGGGCTCAATCTAACTTTCGTCTTTTTAATTTTCTCAACTATGACCTGCAGTAACCCACAGTATTTTTATTTGTTAGATAAAATATATTTGCATCAGATGCAGGCATGGCAGTGTGGTAAGAAGCTTGCTCCCATTGACATGATTCCGGGTTCAATCCCACTGCATGACACCTTGGTCGAGTGTCTTCTACTTTATCCTCGTGCTGACCAAAATCCTGTGGGTGGATTTCGTAGACGAAAAGTAAAAGAAGCCCATCGCGTGTGTGTTTGTGTGTGTTTGTGTGTGTGCCTTTGTATCTGTGTTTCCCCCCATCACCGGTGCTGGTGTGATTACGTCCTTGTAACTTAATAGTTTGGCTAGAAAGACCGATAGGATAAGTACCAGATTTAAAATATAAGTACTGGGGTCGATTCATTCGACTAAAAATTCTGAAAGACAGTGCCCCAGCTTGGCCACAATGACTGAAACAAGTAAAAGACAAATGATGCATATTTACAGGAGATTATATATTTTCTGTTTTCATTTTTACTCGAGGAATCCGGTATCAAATATTTCAAAGTGGAAATTAATAACAAATAATCTTTAATAACGATAACATGCATATGACCTCGAAGAAATTTCTCCAAAAGTGTCACGTAGACCCTAAATACTACTAACCCTCTACAAATCTTTCATTGGACCCACAATGCAATACTGCTCTCACATATTTAGGAAATTCCGCTTTTGCACGCTACAAAGAAACGCTTCTTGAATGATTAGATCTTGTCACTCACCAACACTCACATCTCTAGCCGATAGAAGAGTTGTTTCCTTAAACTCTTGCCTAGCTGCTTTCTACCATTTCTAACACAACTACAGTGATAGAAATGATCCATGGAGCCTGCTCAACTCATCCCACTCGTTCACCACTCGTCCTCTCCTTAACTTTGCAAAGGGCTTCTACTAATAAATATACCCAGCCATTTCTACCATGAACATTAACGCTCCGGATTTCATTCCCGTGTAAACGATCTTCCTACAAGTGTCCACTTCCAACCCTATAAAACTGACATGAATAACGTTTGTTGCAAGAGACTCGGTGAGCCTACGAAGGCCGTGATCAGAGCATCTTTATTCAGAAAAAAATCAATGATATGAGAAATGTTGCTGAAGTCTCTTTCATGTTTTAGAAATGAAACGCTAGATTTAAAGTACATATAATATTGTGATTAGCAAGCCAGGTGACCGTATAAACACCTTCCTCGTCTTGGTGTGACTGAAAGTATACATGGCTAGCATAATGCAATAGCATATCCAGCTTGATATTTACCTGTTCCGATTACAAATTATACTCAAGTGTCGCAAAACGGAATTAGCAGAATTAAGGAAATCGATCGGCGTGCATCACACTAAAAAATCTGAAACGTAAACGCAAATCATGAGCTAATCAAATAACATGTACACACAAACACACACGCACGTATGAATGTATGTATGAATGCATGTACGTATGCATGTATGAATATATGCATGTATGTATGTATGTATTCGTGGAAAATTATGTACAATCCACTAAAAATAAGTATCAGAGGAATCAATGAAATCGATGAAAATACATCACCTTACAAAACTGGAAAGTAAGCACAAATTCGTGACTAATTAAACAAGATATGCATCTCGAAACGCATATATATGTATATATATATATATATATATATATATATATATATATATATATATATATGTATGTATGTATATGTATCTTTCTCTGTCTTTCTCTCTTTCTCTCTCTATATATACGTATATATATATATATATATATATGCAATGTGTGTGTGTGTGTGTGTGTGTGTGTGTGTGTGTGTGTGTGTGTGTGTGTGTGTGTGTGTGCGTGCGCGCGTATGTGTGTATCATATATATAATTTAGATATACGAACAGATCTTGTATTCGCAGAAATTGGATTTCGATTCTTGTCTTCCACGGCTGTAATTTAGAAACAAAACTTGACGCATTGTCTCTTGTATGGTTGAAAGACGGTTATAATTGTTTTGCATTGGAAGATATCATTAAAAGGAACCTACGCTATACACTATGTCATATTGGTATTTGCAAATTTGAATGCAAAGCAGAAATTATGTTATTTGGTATCATATTTTGTATATTGGAAACGCCAATGCGACTTATTTCGAGAATAAGGCCTGCTTTTCCTTTCCGTTAATGAATTTCCACGATGAAAATGTTACACAGAAAAACTTCCACAGCAATATCCTACAGACTTTAGAATAGATATTAGGTTGACAAGAAAGTTCTTGCGGAATTTTTAATTTTGGTTTTAAAGGATGTATTTTCAAATTTATTTTCGTTAAATTATTTTGACTTTATATATAATTTTAAAGCCTGTTTTTCGCTCTATCTAATCGTGTTACTCTTTTTCCTTTTGAATAATTAGGCCTTTTTTGGTGTGGGAACGTTGAATGCATGAACAAAAAGCAAATTCGCACAATTTTCTTATTCCAGTACAAGCTAGACCGAAAAGCTGCTGAAACAGCTCGCGATATCAACGATGCGTTTGGCCCAGGAACCACTAATGAACGTACAGCACAATGGTGGTTCAAGAAATTTCGTAACGGTGACGCGAGAGTTGAAGATGATAAGCACAGTGGTCGACCATCGGATGTTGACAACGATCAACTATGAGCCTTAGTCAAAGCTAATCCACGCACTACTGTTCGAGAGCTTGCTTCTGAATTAGATGTAACGTATACGACAATTTCCAACCGCTTGAAAGAGATTGGGAAAACAAAAATAATTGAGAAATGGATGCTGCATGAATTGAACGACAACCAAAAGAAAAAACGCTGTTTTGAAGTGCTGTCTTCCCTTCTTTTACGCAACAAGAACGACCCGTTTCTCGACCGGATTGTGACTTGCGATGAAACGTGGATTCGTTACGACAACCGGTGACGCTCAGTTTAGTGGTTGGACACCGACGAAGCTCCACGGCACTTCCCGAAGCCAAAGTTGCACCAAAAGAAGGTCATGGTGGCTGTTTGGTGGTCTGCAGCCGGTCTCATCCATCACTGCTTTTTGGAACCAGGCGAAACCATTACGGCGGAGAAGTACTGTCAGCAAATGGATGAAATGCATAAGAAACTCCGACAACAACAGCTAGCATCGATCAATAGAAAAGAACCAACTCTTCTCCACGACAACGCTAGGCCGCACGTCGCTCAACTGACCCCGCAGAAGCTGAACGAATTGGGCTACGAAACTCTGCCTCATCCGCCATACTCACCAGATCTCTCGCCTACCGACTACAACTTTTTCAAGCATCTCGACAACTTCCTGCGTGAGAAATGCTTCAAAAATCAAGACGATGCCAAACATGCCTTCAACGACTTCATCGCCACCAGAACGCAGGAATTTTACGCTATTGACATTTGTGATTCTGATGGTGTTTATTAATAAAGTTTTGTTTGAGTCGAGATATGTGCATCTGAATTTAAAGGTTAAAAACCGCAAGAACTTTCTTGACAACCTAATAAAATATTCTTTCGTATTTCGTTCGCAACCTGCTGAGAGCATCACTAAATCAATTTATTTCAGCAGAAAGGCTTAGAAGGAAGTGCATTTAAAGTAATATTAACTTTAACTAAACCTAAAACAGAAATATGATCAGTCAATCAACATACATGAAGCTTGTATTTGAAAATTCACTTTATGAACTAAAATTTACCAGAGTAATCCTGCAGAATGTCTTAACAGTAAGTCGTTGATATATCTTCTGTGAAATCTTTTGCCTAAATCTTTGTTGAAATCACAAAGCTTTTCTGAAAAGTGATTTAAGCGACAACGGACATAATGCACCTTGTTGCAAATGTTACTGTGAAATATATGAATTCAGACTTGTCTGCTTTATGTTGAGCAAGAAAGTGTTTGACCCTACAGAACAAACTGTGAGTTTGCATAAGAGCCAATGTTGTCCATTGGCTCTCAGAAATGTGGAAGTTTGATAAGCCCTCTAATGAGGAAACCATAAAATATCTCTGCTTTATGTTTCTACCTACTCAGCCCAGGGAATTCACTTCATAGACAAATAAATATCTTAAATTTTCTATGCTTTTATTAAGAGATTTTGAGAAGAAATAGGTTGATTCATAAACATTTGTTTTTTTTAATTGTGTGTGTGATATAGTATTAGCATTAATATTGTTATTATAATTTTACAAAATATAATTTAATATGGCATGTAATTAATTTGCGAGTTTCTGGTTACAACACAAATACTGATGCCATTATTTTTCTTATTTTTTGCAATCAGCTTCCGAAATATACCCAGCAATAGTTCAGCTTTCTATGGTAACAAATCCTGTGGGGCGGGTCATTGATATATATATATACAAACAATTGCAAATAGAAAATTACAACTATAAAGAAGCTTGCTTCCCAACCACATAATTGCGGATTCAGTCCCAATGCGTGGCACATTGGGTAAATGTCTTTTACTATAACTTCGGGCCGACCAAAGCCGTGTGAGTGGATTTGGTATACGCAAACTTAAATAAGCACGTCAAATATATGTGTGTGTGTGTGTTTGCCCCCCCCCCATTGTTGCTTGACAACCGGTGTTTGTATGTTTACGCCCCTGTAACAGATCGCTAGAATAAGTACTAGACTAAAGAATAAGTCCTGGGGTCGAATTGCTCGAAAAAAAACACTTCAAGACGATGCTCCAGCAAGACAGCAGTCAAATGACTAAAACAGGTAAAGGAATAAAAGAATGAAAGAAAAAAAGAACACAGACAGAGAAAGAGCATGCAAATACAAATATGAAATTACATGTTAATATAAATACATATATGTATATATGTGTAGCGTCAAGGTCAGCACACCCGCGTGTATTAACGTAAAATTACACAAGAGTATGCTCCAGCATATAGGCTCAAGATCTTGAGGCTCCGAGTGTGGTGTAGTATAAATGATAACACAAATGGACTAAGGCTCACTACATTTGTTTCAGATGTGTTTTTTTTTTATGGATGAACAATTCAATTACATCATTTAAAGATAAAAAATCCGTTTTCTGCAGGTGAATAAAAATTAGATTTGACATTTAGGATTTTCACACAAAGACTATAAAATGTACATTGCCTCTCTCATGTCGGTGCCGGTTGAGAAAAATGAAGGAAGGATAATTTGATATATATATTAATAAGTATTAATATTAATATATATAGTAATAAATCTATCCACATCAGCAGAGAAAGGAGAAAGAAGAAAAATGCTCACATCCAAATGGGGGGACTGAGAACCTATATATGTGTGTGTGTGTGTGTGTGTGTGTGTGTGTATGTGTGTGTGTGTGTGTGTGTGTGTGTGTGTGTGTGTGTGTGTGTGTGTGTGTGTGTGTGTGTGTGTGCATGCTCCTGAGAGAGAGAGAGAGAAGAAAGCAGAAAAGACTATTTAAAAAATATTTAGTAACTTGACCTTACCTACGTTTTATTATATGTACTATAAATCTATTGTGATCAACTTAACTTTGGACTATAATACTTTTCCTCCACACAGGTTTCCATCGGATATACAAGAATACGATCTGTATGTTTTGTAGTTAGATGTTGTACAACTTAAATCGAACTATATAATTATACATGTGCGTGTGCGTGTGCGTGTGTGTCTCCGTGTGTCTGTGTCCGTGTGCATGCTTCTATTCATATATTCATATATATATCTATATATATACACACACACACACACACACAGAAAGAAAGAAAGAAAGATAGATAGATAGATAGATAGATAGATAGATAGATAGATAGATAGATAGATAGATAGATAGATAGATAGATTCGAACAATTGAGAACAATTTGTTGAATTCTGTGTATAGTTTTTTTATTAAACAACAAATAAAATTACAGCCATTATCTTCTGCTCTCACAAAGTATTTTGATGATTATGATAACAAAACAGAAACATGAAAACACCAGAAGAACAAATATGAAGCTAGCTTAAAACAAGACACTGAATAGATTACGACATACAATACGGTGTATGTGTGGATGGGGAGTGTATGCATGTATGTCTGTGGTGGTTTTCGTATGTTTTATACATCATCATCGGTTGAAACAAAACTGGTGTTATGTGAAAATATATTAAACAAACATTGAAACAAAAACCGATAATGAATTAGTGTGATAACTATGATCGAGTAAAAGGCTCTGAAAGTAGTACTCCTGCTTGGACGTACTCTAATGATTATAACCAGTAGAAGAATTGAAGGTATAAAAGCATATTAAACAAAATAGCACAAGTGAAGGAATACACAACAACCGTCCCACTAACCTACCCAATGGTTCCTACACAGCAATAATGGTCTAATAATGTACTTTTAAGCGGAACCAATAATTGTTTGAATACAATACAGATGACTTCACAAAGGATTGCTTTGTTATGCCTATGCGTGGGTTTGTACCATCGAGAATATATGCGCATATGTTTATGATTCTGTATAGTTCATCAGTTATGAGACTGTTTTTCTGTGTGTAGTTGTCTTGTTATTATTATGCCCGTACAACTAGCTTCGTCTAAGCGCTTATCTTCATGTACGCCAATGAAATTATATACATTTACATCTATTTCATTTTCCCTCTATCTCTTTCTATCTCGGTATCTCTCTCATTATGTATGCTATGCATTTTGTCGGTCTACCTCTCATTACATTTTCCTGTTCTTCCTTACTTCCACCTCTTTTTGTTCTTTTCCTTTCTTTCCATACTTACAGGCATTATGCATATGCATACATATACAAATATATATATATGTATTAATATATATATATATATATGTATGTATATATATATTCACAAACATATATATATATATACATAAACACACACACATATATATATATATATATATATTCATAAATATATATATATATATATATATATATATATATATATACATTCATATATATATGTATATATATTCATAAATATATATATATATATATGTATATATATGTATATATATATATATATATATATATATATATATATATATATATATATATATATTCATAAATATATAGATAAATACACACACACGCACATGTATATGTATAATTGTTGGTATGTGTGTATGTATGTATGTATGTATGTATGTATGTATATGTATCACATGTACAAATTACTTGTGCATTATTCTAAATGCATACTTTTTTGAACAGCAGTTTTTTTCTTCGTATTATTTCTTGTTCGCGTTTATTGTTTTCTAGTTTTTCCCTTATCTATATTTTTGTGTGAGCAAACGATTTTCTGCAGACGCTCACAATTTTGTAAATATTTTTTTCTGCATTTTGTTCGCTACATGTGTTTGTTTTCGGATATATTGTTATATAATCCCAGTTGTATTTAATCTGCTTTTAAAACTGCTGAGACATGATTCGTAGCAACTCATCTTTGTTTCGTTTTCTACAACGGTTTCGTTCCAACAAAATAACATTGTCAATTCTATATTCTTCTCCATGCATATCTATTTAATTCATTTTATTTTATTTATACTTATTTTATTGATATCTCGAAATGTCAAGGCCTCACGGTTAGACAAGGCGATCATCAACGATGGTTTTTTTTTTTTTTTTTTCAATATAAGCTGGTAGAATTGTAAGCAAATCGGATCAAATGCTTAGCGTCATTTTTTCCGGTTCCTTACGCTCTAGGTTCAAATACTTGCGAGGTCGACTTTACCGTTCATCGTTCAGGGAGCAGCAGTGGAGCTCCGGTGTCGATGTCATTGACTGACCCTCCGTCAAAATTACTGGACTTTTGCCAAACATTTCTCATGAGTAACTATCGCACATAACAATATAGCTTCATTCTTGTTGCTGCTGTTCT
The DNA here is from genome assembly GCF_046866305.1 of Octopus bimaculoides. Taxonomy (NCBI): domain Eukaryota; kingdom Metazoa; phylum Mollusca; class Cephalopoda; order Octopoda; family Octopodidae; genus Octopus; species Octopus bimaculoides. The sequence goes on along the minus strand of NC_142928.1, from coordinate 188,904,094 downwards.
TGCTGTAGTTTAGCCCTAGATCATACATGACCTTGAAGGCTTACCAAGATATTTTGAATCTTAGGTTTCATAAATTCATTCGGATTTCATTGCACAGTTCTACTCAAATGTAGTTCTTGATACTAATTACAAAAATTTCAAAACGGGTGGAAACGATTGTTAAAATTACTCGCAACTGTTTCTTTGAGTATAATAAAAATCTATGAATCTTCAAAGATAGAAAACTTATACAATATTAGCCAAGCAGATCGATCGATCCATTCTCAATATTTTCGACATTGGCATCAAAAAATACATCTGTGAGAAATTTCCTATAAAAGGGAGAAGAGAACCATAAATTCTTACAATTGTAAATAGCCCAACGATTTCTTTACTTATTTCTTTTATGTTGAAATTTAGGTTGTTCTTTCTATGAAATATCTTATCTAGATATCCTTCTATCATATTTTTATATTAATTTTCACCTGGCCATTGCTTAATATCACTTGCTATTCTTTTTTAATATTTACCGGAATACCATTAATACGAAAGCATATCTAAAATTTAAATGATACCGGGTGTTCAAAACCTCTCTCCGCAGTGAATTTTTTTCCATCCTGCGCATCACAATGGCGCTACTTCAAGAGTTTTTCGTGAACGGATTATTTCGAAGGGATTTTGGCCACCAAGATCACCTGATTTAACACCGCCAGACTTTCTGGGGAGCAAGTAAAGGATCAGTGTACAAGAATTGCCCAAAAACCATTAAATACATACTGCGGAGAGACTTTTTGAACACACTAGAGATGAGTGTGTGTGTGTGTGTGTGTGTGTGTGTTATTTCTTTACTACCCACAAGGGGCTACACACAGAGGGGATAAACAAGGACAGACAAACGGATCAAGTCGATTATATAGACCCCAGTTCGTAACTGGTACTTATTTAATCGACCCCGAAAGGATAAAAGGCAAAGTCGACCTCGGCGGAATTTGAACTCAGAACGTAGCGGCAGACGAAATACCGCTAAGCATTTCGCCCGGCGTGCTAACGTTTCTGCCAGCTCTGCCAGATGAGTGTGTGTGTGTGTGTGTTTGTGTGTTTGTGTGCATGTGTGTGTGTGTGTGTGTGTGCAAGTGTTTGCTTGTTGTTCCCTAACATTGAGTGATAACCTATATTAGTTAATGTCCCTATAATGCAGCGACTGGGCAGAGAGATCAGAAAAATAAGAATCAATCTTAAAACAAAACTAATAATTTTTTCAACTAAAACTCCATTAAGGCGGTGCACAAGTATGTGGCCGCTGTCCGATGACTGGAACAAGGAACAGATTCAGGATTCATCTTAATTTGAATACGAAGAAGGGGTATTCGTTTGTTCACAAGCGAGACTGACCTGTTTAGTAGAACGTTGCTTCTATTAACTGCCAACGATGCCTATCCTATATCGATTGTTTACAAATCCGCTCAATTACATTTTGCCCTTGGCACATTAGAATATCGAAATAGTGAAAGTTGGAAAGAGAGAAAACACCACCAACGGAACAACGTGAAATAAAGTACCCCTCCGGAGAATGCCTCAGCCAGTTCAGAAATCGAAACAATAACTTTGCGGTTGTGATCATAAACCCATAAGTGTATGTCTGCGTGTCTTACACACACAAAATAAACTTAAATTTGCGCATACATTTGTATAAACATATTCAATGCGTTCTTTTTATGTAAATGAATTTTATAAAATGCAAGCAAATACGTAATCCGATCGATGTACATGCCTGTATATGTATATGTGTATGTATGTATATATATATATATATATATATATATATATATATATATATATATATATATATATATATATATATATATATAGAGAGAGAGAGAGAGAGAGAGAGAGAGAGAGAGAGAGAGAGAGAGAGAGATTTACAAGGAATACATCCTGGGGTCGACAGCATGGCCGCAGTCGGGTGGTTTTAGTCGAAGAAATCGACCCCAGGATGTATTCCTTGTAAACCTATTACTTATTTTATCGACCCCTTTTGCCGAACCGCTATTTACTCCAGACGAAGGTAAAATAACGAACGCTGGAGAAAAAGATAGAAGAGAGAGACAGATAGGATACGTGCAGTTTTATGATAGCCCTGAAGGAAAAGACAGATGATCACGTGAGGAAAAGAAAGATGGACGATGGTCACGTGTGAGAAACGAAAGAGAGCAAAGGAGAAAGAGGGAGAGAGAGAGAGAGAGAGAGAGAGAGAGAGAGAGAGACAGACAGACAGATAGAAAAGGGTGAAGAGGGGAAATAAAGGAATTAAAGAAAGGATGAGAGGGAAAACGATAGGGAAAGAGAACAGCAGAGAGTAGAGTCGCATCAAAAATATTAAGATGAACTTACTTCGAAATGGATGCCTGGCGTTCAACCAAATAAGATAAATAATATATATATATATATATATATATATATATATTCATGCATACATATATGCATACATACATACATACATACATACATACATACATACATACATACATACATACATACATAATTTAAATATATTTACCACGTAGGATGAAGACTATAAAGTTTCGAGGCTTTCCGTTTATCTAAAAGTGTAGTCAAGAGGAAGAAACGATAACCCCAAACACAATCTCTCCCTATATACTTTCATGCGGAAGACAATACTACAAACGTCAGACATACCACTTACGGCAAATTAACTTTACTTATCTTCAACTTTACTTTTGTTTAATTTTTCAAAACCAAATCGTTATTATTTTCTTGAGATACTGAATATTACACTACGTGTATGTATGTGTGTTGCTTCTATGTAAATAAATATATGTATACGACTATATATAAATATGTATATGTATATGTGTGTATTGAGGGGGCGGTGGTGAAAAGTTCCTGATTTTGCGTAAAAGAAAATACAAGAGTAAAAGTGTTGTGTGTGGGGGCGGGTTTGTACACAGCTGCCCAGCAGATGTTAACATAAAGCTGAAGATCAGTGAAAAAGAGAATACCTATTCTAAACTATTGAAAATCTGCAGATTACAAGTTCAGGTTTATACCTGGAATTATTGGGGCCCTGCGATATGTAACACACTGCCTAAATACCATCTTGAGAAATTAGGCTTCTCGAAACCAGAAAAGAGAAGCTAATTCGAAGACTACAGATCCAATCCATTACTGGAACTGTAAAACTTTCCAGAAGTTTATCATCTAAATATATATGAACATGTCTTGATATGTAACTATATGCATGAGAATACATACATAAAACATAGAAATCTGAACATACATACATACATACATACATATATACATAAAAAACAAAAATACTGTTGTTGATGTTGAAATTCCAATGAAAGAACCTTGGATTTAGGTAAGAAACTGGTTCCTTCTCTATTGGCAAGAAATCGTGAAATAAACTGAATAATAACATAAATACATAAAACAATAGAGTGGTTTATATATGTTTTGTAAATGGAGCAGTGATAATTATTTGGATAAATAATCGACGAAATATAGAGAATCACAGAAATATATAGTAAACTTCTATGTTACATATAACGTGCAATGAAAACAAGAACAAATCTGACACAAAAACACGGGAAAGTTTGTCAAAATTAACTCACGAAATACGATTTGAAAAGTTTGAGGAGAGAAAAGACAGAAACGAGGAATTCAATCAATTTAAAGTTGTAACACAAAAGACAGAAACGAAGAATTCAATCAATTTAAAGATAAAGCAGCAATTTCAAATGGGAGCAATTTATACAAGTGTTCATAACAAAAACCATGTGTATAACGTATAACATAATCGATAGAGCATTTCGTGAAGGTAATAGACGTTCTCCGAGATTATATAAGGACAAGTGGTATTGTCTGGTAGTTTTCATAAATTTCCAAGTATCAATAACATTGCTTCAAATATATAGCTGATGATCTACCGAATAATTATCACTGCAACATATATAAATGAATATTTATATTGTAGTTTTCTGAAAGTTCAGTTCTGTTTGAAACAAAGAGTAACGGCTTTCAGCTGCCATAATACTACACACACACACACACAGACTCATATATATATATGTATATATAACCAATTAACGACGTAGGGTGAGGTGTACCTATATATATATATATATATATATATATATATATATATATATGCGTATGTATATAGACAGATAGACAGAGAGAGAGAGAGAGAGAGAGAGAGAGAGAGAGAGAGAGAGACAGACAGACAGACAGACAGACAGACAGACAGACAGACAGATAAATAAATTTAGCGAGACAAACGCTAAATAGTGCTCAATGAGAATATATACATTTATACATTTTTAAAAACTTAATTTATACAAATTAGAAAAATGACCCAAAGTTCAAACGTTTTATGCATGGTACTTATCAAATTGTCAATATGCGCAATACGTTAAATCTGCCGCACTTGGATCACAATTATATCGTGTTTAAAATGTATATATTTAATAAAATTAATAAAGATCAGGAGAACGGAGGTCTACACACCTATACTTTCTCCTGGTTTTTATTAATTCCATTATTTTCTCTCCAGAAGTTATACAGTATCTAAAACGACGTTCGGATTTACCAAACGAGGAAAATAACCAAGTCTAGTAAGTCATCAGTTACTCGAGTATCACCAACATTCGCTTGTCTACTCTAAGCACAAGGCCCGTAACTTTTGGGAAGAGGACCAGGTAATTAATTTATCGACTCCGAAAGGGAAAGAGGCAAAGTCAACCTCAAAGTAATTTGAACGCAGAATGTAAAGACATACGAAATACAGCTAGGCGGTTCACCTGGCGTGTTAACGTTTCTGCCACCTCGCCGCCTTTATATATATGTATATTATATGTAATATATATGTAGTATTATATGTAATAAACATATATATATGGGGTGGCTGTGTGGTAAGTAGCTTGCTCATGAACTACATGGTTCCGGGTTCAGTCCCACAGCGTGGCACCTTGGGCAAGTGTCTTCTACCATAGCCTTGGGCCGACCAAAGCCTTGTGAG